>NC_083360.1:99881266-100028766 GCF_030254825.1 Meriones unguiculatus
TCCCTCCTAATTCTGACTACTTCCATAGTGTAATTAAGCACTTTCAAAAAGTGCACCCCCATAAAAGAAAACCAAGATTTTACATTTTCAGAAGGTTCAACTGATTAAAATTTTTATTGTAGAAAGTATAATTTCTTTTTTCTTTCTTTCTTTTATTTTATTTTATTGCTTTATTTTTGAGACAGGGTTTTTCTGTATAACCTGGCTGTCCTGGACTCTCTTTGACCAGGCTGACCTCAAACTCACAAAAATCTGCCTGCCTCTGCCTCCCAAGTACTGGGATTAAAGGAGTATGCAAAGATATACAACTTTTAGAAATAATTACAATTATTCATAAATTATTGCCAGGCAGTAGCGGCACACACACCCCCAGCACGCTGGAGGTAGAGACAGACAGATCTCTGTGAATTCAAGGCCAACCTATTCTACAGAGTTAGTTCCAGGACAGCCAAGGCTACACAGAAAAACCCTGCCTCAAAAAACCTAGATAGATAGATAGATAGATAGATAGATAGATAGATAGATGCCTAGTTCTATTTGCAGCGTGGTATGTATTATTACTTAAACATCTTTTTGGTTTTACCAAATTACCACAGTATACTTACTCCCAAATATATCTGAGCAAAAGAATTAAAAAGATAAATCCAAACTGTTAGTCATAAGTAATACAGAGGCCAAAGAAAAAGATAAAAAGCTTTTTAAACAAATAAATCAGGACTGGAAGCATTATAGCTCAATGGCAAAACACATCTATCACATGATACTCTACATTCACATCATATATAGCACATCATACACACTTGCACACGCCCATAATCCCTATACTTGGGGAATAGAAGCAGGAAGATCAGAATACACTAAATCAGCCTGAGATACCCTGCCTTAAAAAAAAACAAAAAAAACAAAACAGGGCTAAAGACAGCTCAGCAGTTCAGAGCACTGGTTGCTGTTCCAGAGGACCTACATTAAATGCCCAGCACCCATGGCAGCTCACAACCACCTATGACTCTAGCCCCACAGGATCTGACACCTTTTTCTGGACTCTAGGACACTGCATCCACAGTAAATAGGCATACATGTAAACAAAACACCCATCTACATAAAAATAATAAAGTTTTTTCATCAGTAAAAGAGGGCTGGACATTTATAGCTCAATACAGTACTTGCCTACCACAAGCCAGCCCCTAAGTTTCATGGCCAGGCCTTTTACACACAAAAAGAAAGAAACACAAACAAGTTGCTAAATTTGAGATTTAGTAACTTGAGATTTCCAACCTGACACTGTCTGAACAAGCACACCCTCGACCACTGAGTCCTGTTATAATAGAGGACTGAACTGACCACAAATGATGACAGAGGTGTCACTGCTATAAAGGTCAGCTACTCTGTTTCATTTCAGCACAATTACAAGGTTGGAAGAGACACAAACATTCCTGTGTTATTGGTTGTAGCATCCACCTTTAAAAAAAAATCATTTAACTTAGTATATCCTAAAGTTTTTGCAAATGTTATTTTTGAGTTGGTGGTGCATGCGGTGGCGCATGCCTATAATCCTGCACTCTGTAGGCTGAGGTAGCCAAGACTGCCACCAGTTCAAGGCCAGCTGGGGTTACCTTGGAGACCCTGTTGTCTCAAGACAACAAAATAAAAACCAACCAGGCAACCAACCAAAACTGGAGGTAACATTAAAGAGCCTAGCTCCTAAACCATCAGCTTTACTAGCAAAACAGTTGCATGAAAAAAAAAAAAATTATAATCATCTTTACTCTTGTTTAAAAAAGACAAAAAACGCAAGTACTGACTTTAAGGCTCTCTCAAAGACAAAACCAAAAGAAAATATGAGCCACAAAGTATACTTAATCACACTTTGGATTATAACTCAAATAATAAAATATAAGCTGTTCATTGTGGTATAAATGGTTAAACTGGAGAAATAGCTCTTCCTTATAGGATTTCCATGCATACACAGAAGAAAAACAGAAAATAAGTAGATCATCGAGAGAAGAAAACCTGCTGATGAAGTTAAAATTGGTAGGTAGAACTTAGGAGAAAAATTAGGTATCTGTGCAACTTCAAATTATATTCTCCCAAGTACTTATTGCACTGGTGAGTTTTGTTGTTGTTTGGAACAAACGTCTATGAAAAAGAGTCTCACGTAACCCAGGCTGGCCTCTGACTTCATATGAAGCAAAGGCTGCCCAAGGACTCTTGATCACCCATGCACCACATCTGGCTTTACAGTGCTGGTTATAATTTACTTATTTTATGTACATTGATGTTTAGCATGCAGTTATGTCTGTGTGAAGGTATCAGCTCTCACTGACAGTTCTGAGCTGACATGTAGGTGCTGGGAACTGAACCTGGGTCCTCTGGAAGACAGTCACTGCTCCCAACTGCTGAACCATCTCTGCAGCCCCTATATTGATGACTTTAACATACTCCATCCAGTAAGTGCTTTAAATCTTTCTTCTCCTGGGAGATGGAGCTGGGCTATACATTAAAAATTTGGTGGTTATTACCTAATAAAGTAGAGAAAGGGAGAAGGACTTCAGAAGAGCACTAGTATCTATCAAAGGACACTAGTAATTCTTCCAAAGCCAACGCCAGTGTAGCCACTTATAAATACAGCAACAATGTTCCAGTAATAGCATCACCAGAATGACAATAACATACCATACTGATATCATATGCCTTCTGATAAAATGCGATGAATAGAGCACTGACTTCTGTGGTATTTTTCCCCAAATCTGTAACTCTAACCCAATCATCCATTGACTAGATGAATTAATTACACTTGTAATTCAAACACCTGAGAGGCAGTGCCAAGGATCAGTGTAAGTTAAAGGCAACCTGGTCTACATAGTGACCTTCCAGATCAGCAAGGGCTATATAATGAGACCCTATCTCAAAAAAAGGGGAGGAGGGTGGCTGGAAGGTGGCCCAGCAGTTAAGAGCACTGACTACAGAGGACTGAGGTTCTGTTCCCAGCCCCCACATGGGTGGCTCACAGTGAACTATAACTCTACTTCTAGGGGATCCAACACTGTCTTTTGGCCTGTGCTGACACCAAGAACACGTGTGGTACATTTATATACATGAAGGTGAAACACATACACATAATATAAAAAAGAAAAATAAATTTTAAAAAAGAAAAATAAAGCACCAGACAAAAGTAATGTAAGAGACAGTCTAAGCACGCTTCAAAGATATACAAATCAGGGTTGAGGATAGCTTAGTAGGAAGAACGCTTGCTTAGCATGCATGAAGCTTTGGGTTTAACCATCAGTACCACATAAACCCAAGCCTAACTATAGGCACATGCCCATACTATAATCCTAGCCTATAGAAAATGGACATATTCAGCTACACAGTGAGCATATAAGACCTGCCCTACGTACAAGAAACCTGTCTTCAGGCAGGAGAAGGCTCAGGGATTAACAGCACATACCGCTCTTTCAGAGGATGTGAATTTGGATCTCAGCACCCGTATCAGGTGGATCACAGGCATTTGTACCTCCAGCTCCAGGGAGATCCCAGGCCTCAGTCCTCTGTGGGCACATGCATTCACATACAAACACCCACACACAGATATACGGATAAACATATTATATACAGATAATCCAAACAAACAAACTTATGTGGCTGGAGAGATGGCTTAGTGGTTAAAAGCCCTATCTGCTCTTCCAGGGTTCAATTCCCAGTACTTACAAAGCAGCTCACAACTAGCTATAACCCTACTTCTAGAGGATCTGATTCTTCTGGCCTTCATGGGCACCAGCCACACACATGACATAGAGACATACATGCAGGCAACACACCCATCCACATAAAAAAAAAAAGATAAATAAGTTAAAAAAATTTTTAAAGAGGAACCTGTCTCAAGAAATAATAATTGCCAAAACCATTAAGCCAAGTAGTACTCTGGAGTCAGCAACAGAATGGTCTCCTCCTACAAGTTTCCAGTCTGGTCAATATAGCAAACTCCAGGCCAACAATGGCTACATAAGCAAGATCCTGCCTTTAAAAAAAAAAAAAAAAAAAAAAAAAAAAAAAAAAAAAAAAGCTAAAACAAGTGCCAAGACCATGAAAAAGGAGAGACCTCAGGGAACAAAGGTAACTAATATGATATTAACATAACATGGTAATTTGGATTGGATCCTAGACCAGATAAAGGACATTAGAGGAAACATTAAAGAATCAGAATAGTCTACTGTACCAGTATGACTGGGGAGGGGGCTGGGTTTTTTGCTTGTTTATCTAAACACAGGGTCTTACTATGTGGCCCTAGCAGGCCTGAAACTCAGAGACCTGCCTACCTCTGCCTCCACACTGCTGCACCACCATCTCTGGCCCAAGATTTTAAGGTGATGAATGTCATGAATGCAAGGCATTAGTATCTGAGAAAGCAGAATGAAGAGTACAATGGAATTTGGTACACTATTTTTCCAACTTTTCAGTAAGTCTAAATTTAGTCCAAATTTTACAAAAAAAATAGAAGCTTAAACAAATACTAATGAAGAAACCAGCAAAATGGAAGAGATCAATCCTTTTATTAAAAAAAAAATTTTCTAGGCCAGCCAGTACTACCCTTAAAAAAAACAACAAAAACCCATCATTTTAAGAGAGATGGCAAGAGCACGAGTTACTCTTCTAAAGGACCAGGGTTCAATTTCCAGCATCTATGTAGCAACTCACAACCATGTGTAATGTCAGTTCCAAAGGATCCTATGCCCTCTTCTAGCCTCTGTAGGTCCCAAGCAAGCACATGGTGCACACGCAGGCAAAACATCTACACACATAAAATAACATGCTCTTTAAAAAATGTAAAAAGAAGCTGGGCGTGGTGGCACACATCTTTGACCCTAGCACTCAGGGAGGCAGAGGCAGGCAGATCTCTGTGAGTTCCAGGCCAGTCTGCTCCACAAAGTCTCTGTGAGTCCAAGATAGCCAATGCTAGACAAAGAAACCCTGTCTAGAAAAAAAAAAAAAAAGTAAAAAGAACTAAATCCTAGTTAGATATAAGTAGCACACAGCTATAATGCACCAACCAGGAAGCTGAGGCAGGAGAACCAAACATTTAAGGCTACCTGAGAGGAGGAGGGGAAGGAGAGAAGGAAAGAGAAGGGAGGAGCTAGAGTTTCAGGTTGTAAGTACTGGGAACTAAACAAGCCCTCTGGAAAATCAGTGAGCACCCTCCTGAGCCACTTCTCCAGACCCTGTTCACAGCAATATATTATATTTTATTTAAAAAGTAAAGACACATTCAGGTTGGGGCTGTGGCTCAATGGGACACTGTTTGCCTCGCATGCTGGATTCAAGCCTGAGTCCAGCCAGAAAGTAGATTAGGAAGAGATGGCTCAGCCAGTGAAGTGCTTGCTGTGCACACACGGGAAGCTGAGTTCAGATCCCCAGCACCCCCAAAACAGCTGGTACAAATACAAAACCAACTCAGTGGTGTTTCTGTGGACTTTTCATCTCAAATGCTGTTTGGGCATTTTCTGTCTTCTTGATCTTTTGTTTGTATATTTTGGTTTCCTGTGTGGAGAGGTGAGAAAGACAAGGAAAGGACATTGGGTGGGTGGGAAGGTGGAGAAGACCTGAAAGGAGTTGGAAGAAAAATGAATAATCAGAATACATTTTATGAAAAAAAAAATTCTATTAAAAAAAAAGTCAGGCGGTTGGTAGCACACACCTTTTTCTTGGTACTTGGGAGGCAGAGGCAGGCAGATCTCTGAATTTGAGGCCAGCCTGATCTACATAGCAAGTTCAGGACACCAGTCTTGAAAAACCAGATTTAAAACAAACAAACAAGCTGGGCACAGCAAAGGACACTTGTGATTCCCAACACTGGAGTGCCAGACAGAAGGATCTCTGGGGCTTTCTCCAGCCAATCTAGTCAATCAGTTCTTTTCTTTACATGAAACTCTGAATATAAGCTTGACACTATGTTTATGAAACTGAGACCAGTTCTTTCAAAAACACTTATTAGCATATGTTAAGAATACCTAATGGATTTTTAGTATGGTATTTCATACAAGTATGCATACTTACATTAACCTCTCTTGTCCTATTCCCAAGTATTACTGACTCCTTTCTTCTTCACCTAATCCCCTTTAATTTCATGAGGCATGGCAATGAATTTTATTAGGGCTATTTGCAGGAGCATGGAACCTCCTTAACAATGGCTACACCACCAAGGAAAATATCTCCCTCCCCCAGCAACCATCAGCTGCCTGTAGATCCTTAGAGAAGGTTGTGTTGGAGAGCCCCTCCCTAATCTTGACAGGATATCAACGGGTTCAACCTTGTGAAGGTCATGTACAAGCGCTCCCAACTACCCTGAGTTCAACAGTGTAATGGCTTGCTTCCATGGCCTTTCATTCTCAGGAAGATGTTCTCAACTTCTAAGGCCTCAACAAAAAATACCCAAGAGCAGATAAGAAAGAGAAAAAACAAGATAGATATATTTAACTTAAACATTTGAACCAACTCAGTAAAGTCAAACTCAGAGAAAGTCAAAGGCCACTAAGACCTAACTATATATATTTCATATTTTTGTTGCTGCTGCTGTCATAAAGAAGGGTGTCTCTAAATTTTAAGACTTAGAACTGATCTTGCAAAAATTCTCCTGCCTCAGCCTTCTCAATAGCTAGAATTGCAGGCATGGACCACCATGCAAATTTCACAAGCCCTTCTTTTTCGGAACTCATCATGTATCTGAGACTCCCAAACTTCCTCAGCCTTTTCTAAGAGTAGAGGATATGTCATTAGTCCCTGCTCAGCATACCTCTTTCCTGTTTTTAAATCTCCCCATTGGAGCCTTTAATCTTTAAGTTACTTGGAAAGCAGAAACTGGAGGATCACAAGTTCAAGGCCTACCCAGCTACAGAAGAAATTCAAGGCCAGCCTGAACTCCTGTTCCAAAATAAAAAGTAAAAGGCTGGGAAAAGCCGGTCCAGGTGTCACACGCCTGTGATCCCACACTCTGGGAGGCAGAGACACGGAGACCTCTTTGAGGCCAGCCTGGTCCAGGACAGCCAAGGCAAAAAAAAAAAAAAAAAAATGCTGGGGACAAAGCTCAGTGGTAGAGTATATGCATAACATGAAGAATGACAGAGTCAAATCCCCAGTACAAAAAGTGTGTAGAGGCTGAGCCAAAAAACGGCCTACCACTGCCTATAAGTCCAGCTCCAGGAGATCTGACACCATCACACAGACATGAATATACCAATGCACATAAAATACAAATAAATCATTTTTTTTTAGAAAGTGTATATGTGTATGTAATAAAAATCTCTCCATGAATAGTTAAAAGTGTCTATTCAAATGTTATCTGGTTTAAATTTAAGGGTTGGGGGGATGTACTTTGAGGGCATAAATTCAATCCCTGGTGGCATAAAAAGCAGGGGGTTCCCCCCTTTATATCATATTCTAGGGGTGCTGGAGAAATAGCCCAGCATTTAAGAGCATTGGCTGTAGAATGTTCCAAAGGATCTAAGTTCAATTCCCATAATTCCAGTTCCAAGGGATTACCTTTTCTGGCTTCCTCTGACACCAGGCATGCATTAGGTGCACAGACATACATGAAGGCAAAACACCCACAAACATAAATACTAATTTTAAAAAATTCAATCATATTATAGGTATCAAAGCAGCAATTTCAGCCCCAACTTCTATAGGAAAACAGGAATAGGCTGACCATTCCCTTCTCCTTAAAAGGGAAAGGGGGCAATCTGCCAATGTCTCTTACTCAAAAGTGAAATTCAGAGAGTAATAAAAAAGCTAAGTCACATCTAAAATAGCTCATGTAATCGCTCCCACGTTTTTGTTTTTTGTTTTTGTTTTTTAATCCTCTCTCCCTTCCTCCCTTCCACTTTCTGAGACAAGTCTGTAGGCCATGCTGCCCTGGAGCCAAGACTAGCTTAATTGCCTGAGGCTCCTGGGTACTGGGATTTGCAAGCCTAATCATTTTGTTAAGATTCTATACAGCTGCCTGTATACCTGACAATTACAGATGCTGATGCTCTATACACTTCAAAGTCAAAGTCAAAGTAATGTTCTAACTACTTCTTCCAATTTTCCTACAGTGGTTGGAGTACAGAGTGACAGAGGACATGTAGTATGTGCAAGTCCTGGATTTACCAGCAACACACACAACAGAAAACAAAACCCTAATGAAAAAAACTACATGAAAACCATGACAGTAATAAAACACTGTCGGACAGATAACTGGTTAATATGGCTTTATTTCCTGCACTTGGGGGAGGAGAACTTATCTGAAACATTACAGAAAAGCAAAGTATGAAAGACTGCTAACAATTTTGGAGAATTAGAAGTCTCATGAAGGAGGGAGGGCAAGAGAAGATCATCACTGAACTGCTCTGCAGAAGCCCAGGAAAGGTGCTACTCACTTTTAATCTGCGCATCTAGGAAATGGACGCTCGAAGACCAGGGATTCAATCATGGCCATCTACACAATGAGTTTTGTTTTGGTTTAGCTTTTTGAAACAAAGCCTTATGTAGCCCAAACTATTCAAGAATTCACTATGTAGCCTGGGCTGGCCTCAAACTTCAGGCAATCAATCCTTCTGCTTCCATCTCCCCAAGAATTGGAATCACATTTAGGAGCCACCATGCTATGCTATTTTGTCACTTTAATTAATTAATAAATAAGCCTGATGACTTGAGATCAATCCTTGGGACCCACATGGTATAAGAAGAACTTTCTCTCACAGGCTATCTATCCGTCCTCAACACACATGCTATGACACACACACATCCATGTGTTCTCTCTCCCTCACACATGAACACATCAAAACAGGATTTCTCTGTGTAGCCCTTGCTGCCCTGGAGCTCACTCTGTTGAACAGGCTGGCCTCAAACTCAGAGATCCACTGTCCCTGACTCCAAGTGCTGGGATTAAAGACCCAGCAGCAGCCCCACCTGGCTCTATTTAAAAAAAAAAAAAAAAAAAAAAGAAAAATTTAACTTTGGTGGGTGGGAGATGCTTCATCAGTAAGTGTTTATCTAACAAACATGGAGACCATAGTTAGATTTCAAGCACCCACCTAAAAACATAAACAAAAAACCAAGTGTGGTGTCCCATACCGATAATCTCAGCAGGAGAAGGAAGTAGAGATAGGAAGATCCCTGGGGCTAGTTGGCCAGACAACCTAGCCATTTCTATGAACCCCAGGTCCCAGTGAGAAACCTTGTCTTAAAGAATAAGTAAATAAGGGCTGGAGAGGTGGCTCAATGTTTAAGCGCACTGGTTATCTTTCCAGAGAACCCAAGTTTAGTTCCTAGCAACCACAGGACAGCCCACAGCTCAAGATGGCCTCTTCTGATCTTAGGGCACTGCATGCACCATATACATGGTACAAAGACACAGTAAGAGCAAACACAGATAAAGGCAATAAGTAAATAGGTAGATAAACACACAGAGAGAGAGATAGGATGGCTCCCAAAGAATGACCTTTGACCACCAAATGCATGCACACAGATGTGCAAATACACACAACACTCATACATATACACCTTCAAGTACACCTATGCACACAAAAAGTTCAAGGCTAGTGATAGAGTTCAGCTGGTAGAATGCTGGACAGTAACACACAAAGCTACAGGTTCAATCCCCATCACCTCATACCTCAGCACTCAGCAGGTAGAGACAGAGGATCAGAAGTTGAAGGTCATCCTCAGTTATAAAATGAGCTTAAGGCCAACTTGGGATCCTTGAAACACTGTCTCAAAATCAAAATAAAAAATGAATAAAAGTTCCCTAGAAACTAATAGATTATGACAATTATTCCTTCCTTCCTTTCTTTCTTTTGTTTGTTTTTGTTTGTTTGTTTTTCAAGACAGGGTTTCTCTGTGTGGCCCTGGCTGTCCTGGACTCAGTTTGTTGACCAGGCTGACCTCAAACTCACAGAGATCCACCTGCCTCTGCCTCCTGGAGTGCTGGGAATACAGGTGTGCGCCACTACACCCAGTGACAACTTGTTGAAGATATTAACTCTGTGTCTGGTTCTGTCTGTCTCTCTCTGAAGACAAAGTCCCTATGGAGCCCTTGACAGTCTGACATTCACTAATGTAGACCAGGGAGGCCTGGAACTTTCAGCGACTCTCAGCCTCAAGCGCTCAGACTACAGGCTCCCACACCCCTGGCACTGTTAGGTATTTTCAATCAGTATACTAGAATAATCACTGCCTGCTTCACTACCTACCTCTGAAAATCAAATCTTGGGCCAGCAACATAGCTCAGTGCTTACAACAAGACTAAAGACAGTTCAATCCCCAGGACCTGCATGAGAGAAGGACAGAACTGATTTCTGCAAGTTGCCCTCTGACCTCAAGTTCACTGTAGCATGTGACCCCTCTCCAAATGCACAGTAAGTGTAGAAAGCCAAATCTTTCTTCAGATCTCCAAGAAAAGAAAAAGCTTTCTTTCACCCTTTCCATGTACTTTTCCAACTGTTAAGATCACATTTTCAGTTGTTTTTGTTTGTAGTTGAAATGAATGTGACTCAGACATTACCCTTAATTCCTGTCAGAAGGATAACAGGTTCTTTGCTTCTCCCAAATCAGCCTAAAATTGGTTTTTCTTCAGATCATATACACACAGTCCCCACACACACACAAAGCAATGAGACAGATTATAACTTAAATCATTTTTGATATACTGGTTGCACTTACAGTTTTCAGTAATAAAATATCATTACCTCTAAACTTAAGCAAGTTTCATAAATCCTTTTCTCAAACACCTGAACTACTTTATTACATAGTCTAGAATGGAAATATAAGCCAGATATTAGTATACTTGAGAACTCAAAATAATATATAAATGACTGGCCATGTAGGGCATAGTGACTTAATCTGTAATCTGCACTTGGGAGGCAGAGACAGGAAGACTGCTACAAACACAAAGCCAGCCTCAGCCAGGCTTGGTGGCACACCTTTAATTCCAGCCCTCTGGGAGGCAGAGGCAGGTGGATCATTGTGAGTTCCAGGCCAGCCTGTCTACAAAGCAAGTCCAGGACAGCCAAGGCTCTTGAAAAATCTTCCCTGGCTCACTTCTGTGCTAATAATTCTCTTATGTAGCTTATTGGGGGGGGGGGGGGGGGGGGAACCAGAGGTAGTTCTTTCCTTCCACCATGTGGGTCCCAGGGACAGAACTCATCTAAGTGGCAGATGCTGAGCTATCTCACTGGTGTACTTGTAGTTTTCTTAATTGTCTCTTCAATAACAGTCTTCCAAAACCCAACAGGCAACCAGTACAAGTGATTATACCTGAAATCATACTGCTCTGACCCACTCTGCACATCTGCATGCTCTATCTACTAGGATTTGACATGTATAAGAAACTATTTTGTATATTATGTCACAGGACCCTTGAGGTTAAGCTTACATTCTTAAGTCTTAGCTCACTTAAAAATGACTTACACCACTCACAGCATGCTCTGGACAGCTGTCCAAGTTGTGTACATTACAGGGGCTGGAGAGGTCGCTTAGTGGCTAAGAATATCTACTGTTAGAGAACTCGAGTTCAAGTCCCAGCACCCACATCAGCTGGTCACAGCTGCTTATAGCTCCAACTCCAGGGATGCCTCTATGCCAGCAGTTCTCAATCTGTCAAGACCCCTTTGAGGGTTGAAGGACCCTTTCACTGAGGTCACATTATCAGATATCCTGCATATCAGATATTTACATTACGATTCATATTGGTAGCAAAATTACAGTTATGAAGAAGCAACGAAAATGTTATGGTTGGGGTCAGCACAACATGAAGGTATTGAAGGGTCATAGCATTGGGAAGTTTGAGGACCATAATAAAAATACTTAAGTATTTATGAAACAAATACAGGAAACTTCTCAAATAGTATTGGTTTACAAACCTTCCTAATATAGCAAATCAATATTATTTACTGTTGCTAGAAGAACTAACTAGGAACCCAAATTCAACTTTGCTTAACTAAACTAATTTTGTCCTGGAGAGTCCTTGACTGGGGGGGTGAGGGCTGCCAACACAGCAAGTATGTCACTATATGAACTGTTCCCAACTTCTTAAAGAAGTATGAAAGCCTGGGCCAACGACATAGCTCTGGGGATACAGTGCCTGAGTTCAACACCCAGAAGCAAAAAGGCAGGAAGAACAAGCTCACAAAATGTGTCCCATGACCTCTCACACAAGCATTGTGGCCCCTATGCACCTGCACTCACATGCATCACGAACACACATACACACAAGAAAACTAAAGCATATAAAATAAAACTTCTGCTTAACACAAATGAAAAAGAACATTTCAGCATTAAACCACAGTCTTACAAAACTTGAACTTAGAGTGCATTTTGCAAGAGCCATGTGACACACACATGACAAGTCAGCTAAACTGATGGATGGACCTTTCATGGGGAAATACTTAGTGGTAACTGACCAAAGCAACAAAAAGTTAGTTTTTGGGGGCAATACTGACTTCTTTTATTAAAAAACAAAACAACAACAAAATTCCTCTCCCTTAAAGATTTCTGGCACTAAAGAGGAATAAAAATGACATCTCTTCAAGTTATGAAAACCATAGAAAGATTTTTGCTGCCAGTCAAGAGAGCACAAGAAAGTCTACCCAAGAGAACACCAGTTCCCATGCAAGGTGTGTCATGTCACATCTCCCATAGTGACTTCTTGAGTAAGCAAGAAAAAGGAATGCATTAACTTTTCATGACACGTCATGGAACCTCATTCCCTATCTACAGGCATTCAACTAGGTAATCTAAAACCTACAGCTCTACCAGAGGTCCCAACTCGTTTTGTTTCCTTGTTTTTTCAAATTTATTAGCAAACTCGTACTTTAATTTGGTAATACCAGAAAGACATTTTTAGTTTTAGTTCAGATTTTTGTTGTTGCTGCTGTTGTTGACCTACTGAAGACAAAAGGTGACTGGGAGACTTTAGGTGTCCTCTAAAACAAAAACTTCACAAATGCCCAGGATTTTAGAAGGGCCATGGTTCATAGTTCTTACAAAACTCTTCCAGGAGACAAGCTCCAGAAGCTATTGAAACACTGTAAATAGCTTCTCACCGTCTCCTCATTCCCCTCAAACCCACGCAGTCCCGAGAAGCATCCATATTACCTGAAACCTGACAGAGCTCTAACAAGCTCGGGATTTACAAGTAAAGCTGGTTTCCTCCCTGCCGACACTGACAGCTCCGCAGAGCCGGCGCAGGCTCTGACAGTGCCCTCTAGCAGAACTCTCCCACCTACCTCCCCTTAAAAACAAGTCCTCCTCCAGCCGTCACTGCCTCCAGAGACGCGCCCCTCCTGGCCGCTGTCCGAGGCCGATTCCCCAACGCCGGGCCGCGGCACCTAGCTCCCCGCCGGCTGCGCCCCGGCCCCGGCCGCGGCCCGGAGGCCCGACCCCTCCCCGCCGCGGCCCTCGGCGGTCAGACAATGGGGGCCTCGGGCTGCTCGGTCCCGCTCGCCTGGCCCACCTCCCACACTGCTGCGCAGTGAAAATCCCAGTCGCCCTCACCCCCGGCCGGACGCCCTCACCCCCGGCCTGCCCCGGGTCTCCTGCACTCACTATTCGGGATTCATGCTGGACATGTCACTGCAGCTGCCGCCGCCGCCACCGCCCTTGCTGACGCAGCCGCCGCCCCAACTCTCCACGCCACGGGTAATGGAAGGGAAGGAATGAGCTAAGCTGTTCCGGCAGAGCAAACGTCGACCCCACTCCGACCCTTAGAACACAATCAGCAGCCGCCGCCACTCAGTGATCGCTTCCACCCAAAATGGCCGCTGACGAACCAGGAACTAGGGAAGCCTAGGCCAAGGGGCCTGTCGCGGCCCAGAGGGCGGCCGCGCCGCGAGGCACGCCGGGAAACAGAGTCCGTGAACGAGGCACGCGCAGGGCAGCCTGACGGGGCCGAGGACAGCATGCACTCAGTTTCCCACTAGGCCCTGCGCTTTGTACGCATGCGCGCCGGCGAGCTTGTCGCCCGCCCCGTCCGGATTCCCTCACCCCACACCCTGCCCTTCCTGCTCCCCTCCCTGCTAGCTTGCTGGCTAGGACTTTGCTCGGACTCCCCCTAGCGGATTGGCTAAGGCCGAGCGGACTGTGTTGATGTCATCAGTGAGACGTGGCAGCTGGGCGAGTCGGCGCCTCACGGGGAAGGGAGGAGGAAGGAACCCGGAGGAGGGCGGTGCCGCAGCCGAGGGGGTGGGGGCTCCTGGGGACCGCAGGGCAGAGTGGGGAGGGGGAAAGGGAACTGGAGGGGAGGGGTGGGGACAGCCAGCTCTGGCAGGACAACCGGGCCAACACCCTTAGAGCCTCAGGGCTGCTTTAAGGACAGAAGGAAAGTCAGGCAGCCTCTGTAGACCTTGAGCTTTCTCCCTCACCGGACCCCTCCTGTTCTTTTCTGGCCTTTTTTTTTTTTTTTTAACCATTTACTCTAGCAACTTGACATTGCAATAGCTTCAAATGGACCCTGCTTCAATCTGTTTTCTAGCCCCATCCATTTGCACACACAGCCAAATTTATCTGTATTACACCTGCATCTCGACCTCCCAACCTTCAACCTTCTAGCTTGTTGAGACACAAGCTAGAGTCAGCCAAACCAGCCTTCTTACTTGAGGCCTAGACTTAAAGTTGAATTGTGTTTGTTTGTTTGTTTGTTTGTTAGTACTAATTCTGTATCGCTTTGCAGAATTAGACAGTAAAAAGTGTTTTTTTTAAGACATGCAATTTTTCACTATATACTCCAGAACTAATATTAATACATTTTTTTTTTAGATCTTATGGTCTTAACTTTAATCAGCTCAGGAATTTAAATCTCCACTAAACTTTAACACATTATCTTGGGTTATTCATTACAAAGGACATAGAATAATTCACTGTCCAAAGTTTATCTTCCAACTTGTTCTAAGCAAGAATATCATCTCCTGAGGCTGACTGCAGAATTACTGTAAATTTCTGTAACAACAAATATTCAAAAGAGGCTGTTCTCAGTTCTAACTATATCCTCAGTACATCTTTAAACATTCCCCTGGAGTTCCTTCATGTACCTTGATTGACAACCTCATCAGATGGTACATAAGTTTTAGGTTTTTGTCTTGGTGGTTTTTTGAGACAAGTTTTCTCTATGTAGTCCTGGCTGTCCAGGAACCCACTCTGTAGACCAGGCTGGCCTTGACCTCACAGAGATTCACATGTTTCTGCCTCCCAAGTGCTGGAATCAAAGGCATGCACCACTACTTTTCAGCTCTTAGATGTATCCTAAAATAACATTCTCTCTCCTTCCCTCTCTTTCTTTCTCCCTCTCCCTCTTTTCCTCTCTCACTTTCTTCCCCTCATCTCTGATATATGTGTGTATGTGCATATGTAGAGACTATGCTTGACCACGTTTCCCTTTATAAAGGATAAAAATCAACCTCCAGTGTCTTCCCTGTCACTCTCTGCCTTACTTTTTTGAGACAAGCTCTCTCACAGAACCTGGAGCTTACTCTGCAGTTGGCTAGACTGGCTGACAGTGGACTCCTGGATCCTTCTGTCTGGACTTCTAGCACAAGTGCTTTGAATGTGTGCCGCCACTGTTCCATGAGACCACAGACCCTCAGATCTTCCTGCATAGGCAACACTTTACCCGCCAAGCCATCTCCTCAGCCCCTAAACATACCTTTAACAAGTTTTGCTGGCTTAAACTTTAATATATGTCATGTTTAAGTTTTTACCAATAGTTCAAATTAATAACTCAAAACAATCCAAGCATTGGTGGCTCACACTTATAATCCTAGCACTGGAAAGGCTAAGACAGGTAGATTGATGGAAATTTGAGGAGAGTCTGAGCTACATAGTGAGTTCTAACCTAAGCTACATATGAAACTCACTCAAAAAACAACTTGTTTAAAAATCTGAGAATAATTCATTAAAAGGCTGTATTAAGTGCCCCAGTGTTAAATGAGAACATCTCTAGAGAGTGGAAGTGTGTGTCAGCAGCAGGGCACTGACACATTGTGGGTGAGGCTTGGCTTTGACTCTCAGTATCCTAGTAATGCCTCGCCTGGAGCTGTTAGCCCTTTCCTTAAAACAAAGAAAAGGAAAAAAAGATTTACTTTTCTATGTATGTGTCTGTGTCTGTATGAATGTATTTGCACATGTGTGCTAGCACCTGAGGGAGACTAAAGAGTGCATTGGATTCCCTGGAGCTAAAGTTACGGAGGGTTTATGCCTGACATGGGTGCTAGGAATACAATTCTGGTCCTCTGTAAGAGCAGTGGTTATGTTTAATCACTGAACTATCTCTTCAGAGCCTCCTCCCTTCTTCCTCCTTCTTCACATTTATGTACTTTGTATGTGAGTGTATATGTCAGGGCACACGTGGGGTCAGCGATGTGTGAGTGTATGGGGTACATGTCAAGGTACACGTGAAGGTAGAGATGTAGGTGTGTGGAGTACATGTCAAGGAACACATGAGAAGGCAAAGATGTTTGGGTGCATGGGAGTACATGTCAGGGCATACATGTGAGGTCAGAGAACAAGTTTTAGAACTTGAATGTCTCACCAAGTGGGTTCTGGGATTTAACTCAGCGTACTAGTCTTGGCAGCAAGCACCTTTACCTACTAAGTCATCTCTCTTTTGTTATTTCCCTTCTTTCCTTTTTTTTCT
Source organism: Meriones unguiculatus (assembly GCF_030254825.1). Taxonomy (NCBI): domain Eukaryota; kingdom Metazoa; phylum Chordata; class Mammalia; order Rodentia; family Muridae; genus Meriones; species Meriones unguiculatus. The sequence goes on from NC_083360.1 coordinate 99,897,927, forward strand.
TTTCTCCTTTATTGTCACTCCCTATTTCAGATACATATTACATGGTACTTAACAAATGCATGTGGACCTTGTTCTGGGTTTCGAGGAAAAGGAGTAGATTTGTTTTGCTATTTTGAGATAGGTTCTCATGTAACCCAAGCTGGCCTCAAGTTCACTATTTAGTTGAGGATAGCTTTGAACTCCTCTCAGCTGCCTGGTCTGTGATTTCTAGCACACCTTATCATGCCCAGCAGCACTTGGAACGTATGTTTAAGCAGTACAAAATTGATATTACCATTCAGTTAGAAAGATCTGAGAATACAGATATGGTGCTTGTATAAAAAGCTGACAACCTGAGTTTGTTCCCCCAAACCATCTAAAGGTGGAAAGAGAGATCTGCCTCCTCAGAGTGGACCTCTGACAGCCACAGGTGTGCTATGACATGTACACACATACAAACACACACATACCAGTACCACCACCACCACAACAACAACAACAACAAACACAACAAGATTTAATTTAAAAAATCAAAACTGAGCCAGGTAGGTGGTGCATGCCTATAATGCCAGCACTTGGGGAGGCAGAGACAGGAGGATCTCTGCCTGCTTTATAGCTGGACTTCTTGACTGTGTGACTTCCCTCCATGCATGGAGAGACAGGGAGGGCCATGGACTCTAGCCTAAGTATCCAGGCACTCTCCAACTATATGAATCCAATTTTGTCCTAATGCATGTGGCCTGGGTGATCTCAGACAGGGCCCAAAGTGTATAAGCTGGGGAAGACTAGAGTAGGGGACTCCATCCATGTGGCTAGTGGGGAGCCATCATTTATGCCAGGTGAAGACTTGCTGGCACAGCATCTACCATCCTGTAAGTACCCACTCAACCGTGCTCAGTAAGTAAGTAAATAGAATCAGACTTCAGTTTGTCACTGGGACCTTAGAGGTGGGCGGGGTGGACATTACCCAGTTTCCCCACAGGAGAAAATTTGTGTAATATAAATCAATTGTCAGTTGTGAATCAGGCATTTAGAAAATGGTAAGAGGTGAGTGAAGGCACAGAAAACGGTTTCAGCATTTCCAGCTATATCACTGTTATGAACGAGGTTGGCCAAAAAAAAAAAAAAAAAAAAAAAAAAAAAAACAGACTGAAATTTGGATCATTGACAGAAACTACGGAGAAGCCACTTAACTTGGAATGTGCACACTGATTTGAGGATTACTGGTCACAGGGTTTGGGGGAGTTAAGGCGGCAGACGTCTGGGCTTAGGTGAGATCATGAGGAGCCCCTGGGCGCCTACTGAGAAGTTTAGACTAGTCAGCAACAAGCAAAGCAATGCCAAGTGGAAGAATGGGAGTTGGTGAGCTCAGCACTGGGGAGCTATGTGTGCCTGCAGGTAGGAAGATCAGTTTAGCTGTTAAAAAGTAATTAGATTCCTTAAGGTAAGGGCTTGTGTGTCCAGTCTGAGGGCAATCTACCCAGAATAGAAAGGAGGGGAGATTCCTGAAGGAGATAGAATCTGCCTGTTTGCAGGGAAGGGAGGAGCTAAAAATAACAGAAATAGCCAGTTCACCTGCCAACAGGGAAGCAAGGCCCCAGCAAAGTGAGAGAACAGAAGAAAATAGGGTAGAGAAGAGGAAGGCTGAGTGGTCTATGCCTTGAGGACAAGCAGAGCTCGCTGCTAGGGAATGCTAGAACTGCTAGAAACCATCATCCTAATTTGGCAGGCACACACGCACACAGAAGAATACACACATACTTATACAGGGACGTGTGTGTGTGTGTGTGTGTGTGTGTATGCTCACACATAGACACACACACACACAGCCTGGGTGCTAGAGATGAGATTCGTTGGAAGAGAAAGCTCGTAATAGTATGTGCAAGGCTCTGTTCTATTCTCCATGTGCTTGCGCACACACATACATACTCACACAAAAGCCTGCAAAATAGAACTGTGTCAGAGGTGAGCAAATCTAGACTTGGGCTTTGGAACCACCTTCCAGGAAACATGTGGTAGGAAGTGTTTTAAAGCTAATGTATGGTCTTGGGAAAGACTTTGGGGAGCTAGGGTTGGCTCATTTAACTGGACCAACTGAGTTTGTACATCCAGGTTTATTTGGAGTAGAAACAAACTATTATTATTGTTACTATTAATGTTTTTATTTTTAATTTTCTGAATGTGTTTGTGAGTACATAACTCAGGTGTACAGATGTTGCTGAGGCCAGAAGAGGGTGATGGACCCCTTGGGGCTGGAGTTATAAGCAGTTATAAGCTGCCTATCAGGGGTGTAGGATAAAAGGACCAAGGCAAAAGGAAAAACACCCTGACCGTGACATGACACCAAGCCTAAGACCAGGGATAGGAAACAGGGTCCCACTAATTCCTGAGCACAGAATCCTATCAACCCTGAAGCTTGCTCCCAATCCCAAGCCACCATCAACCCCCACCCACCCACCCAGGAAACCCTATATAAACCCTATCTTCTGCTCAGTTGCTTCTTGCTTCTTGTCTCCTCCCGGACACCCCAGCAGAAGCAGCCACACTCCTGGGTTTTTCCTCCCAATAGATCTCTTGAGCGGGATTTGCCATGCTGAGTGACCTTGTGGTATTCCTTGGCTCCTGACTGTCAGGTACCTCTTGGAGCAGAGCTGTAACACTTATAATAGGGGCTAAGAACCAAACTTGAGTCCTCTTCAAGAGCAGCAAGTGCTCTTAACTGCTGAGCCGTCTCTCTAGCCCCCAAAGCAAACTCTGAGTCTGCATGACCAAAGCCAGTGATAGAAGTTAAGGCAAGGCACACAGTAGTCTGGGAGTGAGAGCAAGAGTGAGTTCCCTACGTGTCTCATTGTGTTTCCGGGAGAAGCTTTCAGGCTGGGGCGTACTTCAGTGGAGGGTTTGCCCAGCTTGTGAGAGGCCTTTGAGGTTAATCCTCCATTAAGATTGATAGCTCCAAGAAGCAGGTTGATAGTGGGCTCATAAACCTGTAAGTCTCCCAACTTGAGAGGTGAGGCAGAAGGATTAGAAGTTCAAGGTCCTATGCTTGCTTTAGGACAAGGCAGCACATCAATTAAAATTGAGAAGATACAGATATTAGCAAGGCCCCTGCACAAGGACAACATGAAAATCTGTAAAGCTTCCCATATATTTTTTTGTCTGTATAATTTTGTTCAAATAACTGCAGAACCCAGGAAAGCTGTTGCTGGGATAAGTTCAGAACATAATGCTGTTATTAGCCCTACATATATTTATCTATGCATATGTAAATGCATGTATATAATCACATACTACATATATGCTCTAAGATTTTGGAAACATTCACTGTGCTGTCAGCTTTGGTGACTGAACCCTGCGGTGGCAATAGTGGCCATCAACAGGACTGGGGTGGCATAATACTACCTGTTCCCTCCAGCTGAGTTATTTCTGCCATCCATGGACTGTGTGTTTGTGGACTAGAGAGGTGGCTCACTGGTCAAGGACACAAGTTGTTCTTACAGAGGACCTGGTTCAATTCCCAGAACCCACAAGGTAGTTCACAACCATCCATAATTTCAGCTCTAGTGGGTATGACATCTTCTGATCTCCAAGGGCATCAGGCACAGACATGATGCACAGGCACACATGGGGACAAAACTTTCTCACATAAAATAAATCTAATTTTAAAAAGTAAAAAGAAATCTGTCCAGAAAAAAAAAGTCTTTGGACCAAAGGCTGGCCCTTTCTCTTCTAGCTCACATTGATTGCATCATAAAGTCATTTTATTTCAGTAACTCTAAGGTACGATATTTGATTTGTGAATAGTAAATAACAGGAATGAACGGTCTCAGGGCATTGAAGTTGAAAGATGTTCTCAGGACTCAAATGTCTTAGTCACCACCACCCAGTTTCTCAAATAGTCCCTCCAGATCTTTAGCCTTGCCCCAACCACCTCTAACTACTACCCACTTCCTTTTAAGGTGTTTCCCACCACTGTACTGCCCTTCACCTCCTCTCCAAACTTGGAGATACTCTCCTATTGCCCTAGAGAGGTAGGGGAATTCTCTATCTTTCACCTCAGCTTCCTACAAGATGGAAAAGCAGAGGCCTTGTGGTTCTGACATCCCTATACCCCCTCAGCTGAGACCTCTTCACATGAAGCAAGGATGGGCTGCACTAGCCTGTGTCCCCAAATCCCGATGAGAGGACAGAATACTGGCATGGCACAGAACCTTGGAAAGCATCAATTCTTTTTAGACAGGAAGCCAAGCCCAGTGATCTTGTCTCCTGACTGCCAGGCCCTCCCCTTTGCTTTATAAAACAAGTATCAGAGGACACTAAGGGGAAAGGATTTGCCAGATGTGGTGGCAGGTACTGGGAGCCAATACCTGGGAGACTGAGGCAGGAGTATTGTCGGGAGCCGCTCCCACCATTACAAGATGGCGCCGGTTTCCTGCTTCCTGGTTCTTCTTGCCAAACGTTGTCTTGCGATGTACGCATGCGCCACTTTATGCTAATGTAGGTTTGGTTGTTCTCCCTATTGGAGAACACATGCTAATTGGGTTTTGTGTAGAGCACCAATCACAGACGAGCAAGTCACCCTGCTGGCTATTTAAGCAGAGCACGCACAGGGTTTGGGGTCCTTCTCCATCTACTTTCAAGAGCTTCGCAATAAAACTGCTGCTTGACAAATCCTCTGTTGCCGCGTCATCCTTATCGGCAAAGGCTGCGCGCGACAGAGTATCACTGCAGGTTTGAGGCCAACATAGACCACATAGAGTTCCAAGCCAGGAAAGGCTTTCCTAGAACTTGCTCTATAGACCAGGCTGGTCTCAAACTCACCAGAAATCCACCTGCCTCTATCTCCCTAGCACTGGGATTAAAGGCGTACTTCACCAGGACCAGCTGGCCACAAAGGTGGAAATTCTTTTTCTTACTTTTTTTTCTTAAGACAGGATCTTACTATGTAGACCAAGCTGGCCTCAAACTCACAGAAATGTGCTTGCATCTGCCTCTGCTTCTGTTTCCACCTTAACTTCCAAAGAGCTGAGATTAATGGCTTTTCCACCCTTTGCTTCAAGAAGCTCTGCCAAAAAAAGAAAAAAAAATCTTATCAGGAAGAGCTAGAACTGCTTTTTTCATCCCCCAAGGACTTAGTTTCGTCTGTTCATTGATCCACCCTACCACCCATCAATTGTATACTGAGCATATTTTCTTCATAACATTGAAATATGTCAGTGATTGAAGCTGACCAGGTCTATGTTCTCCTAGAGAACATAAATTGATGAGAGAGAACTGTCTATCAGCTTCAATTATTTCCTCAAATCTGAAGTATCACTGATTTCCACCATGGGTTCAGATGCAGCTTCCCAAGAAGGGCAAAGAGGAGGAGCAGGAGGAAGAAGAGGAAAAGGAGGAGGAGAAGGAAGAAGACTAAATATGCATATTGGTTATATGTATATAACCAGCCCTATGGGCTAGGTGTGATCATGCATGATTTAATCCTAGCACTTGGGAGGCAGAGGTAGGTGAATCCAAGTTCAAGGACATTCTGGTCTACATGGTGAGTTCCAGGCATGTTAGAAAAACATGTGAGACCCTGTATCAAGAAAGAAAGAGGGCTCAAGAGAGATGGCTCAGCAGCTAAGAGCACAGTCTGTTCTTCCAGAGGTCCTGAGTTTAATTCCCAGCAACTACATGGTGGCTCACAGCCATCTATACTAGGATCTGTTGCCTTCTTCTGGCACACAGATGTTCATGCAGATAGAGCAATCATATACATTAAATAAAAAATAAATAAGAAATACAAAACAAAGAAAAACAAAAAAAATTAGTAAAAAAAAAAGAAAGAAAGAAAAAAGAAAGAAAGAAAGAAAGAAAGAAAGAAAGAAAGAAAGAAAGAAAGAAAGAGGGGCTGGAAACTGGTTCAGCAGTTAAGAGCACTGGTTACTTCTCCAGAGAATCTGGGTTCAATTCCCAGCACCCACATGGCATTTCACAACTGTCTGTAACTTCAGTTCCAGAGGATCTGACACCCTCATACAGACATACACGCAGGCCAAACACCAAATGTACATAAAATTAAATAAATTATTTAAAAAAGAACGAAAGAAACAAAGAATGAAAGAAAGATATTTCCCTAGACTTCAACAAAGCAGCTTGTTGGATAAAATTCAATTTATTGCTTATGTGGCAAGACAGAACTGTGTCTAGACAGTCTTTGCAGCAGCTCAGAGCAGGTAGGGGCAAGACTGGGCTATTCTTCAAACCTAAACTTTAAGGTGAGTGTTTTAATGAGGGTAGTGAAGACAGGCAGTGTGGTAGTGCATGCTTTTAATCTCAGCACTTGGAAAGCAGAGGGAGAAGGATCATGGCTAGAGACCAACCTGGCTTTACAGTCAGCATAAGGATGACCTGTACTATAAGAGAAAGCATATCTCAAAAAACAACACATACACACACACACACACACAGAGAGAGAGAGAGAGAGAGAGGGAGGGGAGAGAGAGAAGCCAGAAAAGCCTTGGTTAGCATTTCATGAGGGTTGCTTGGGGACTGGTAGGACTAAGTAGAGAGTGAGTGAAGGGATTCTAAGGATCTTGGTAAACTGTCATCTTAATGCTTTATTTTGAAGAGTTAGCAGGTCTTCCTGGACGTCACTGGAATCAACAATAAAGTTATTCACAACTTTTATCTTCCTGGGTCAGAGTTTCCTAGAATAGTGTTTATCTTGATGAAAGCATCAGATAATAGATTCATGTTAAACTAACCACGAAGATGGGGCTCATGAGAATATGAAGAAATGCTCTCCTTGAGAGAAATGAAGTAACTGCCCAGATGAAGATATGTAGTTATGATTACAAAATACGCTATGAAAAAAATAAAGTGTTGCAGAAATATGTAACTAGGGCATCTCATGTCCTCTGCAGAGGCCAACAAAAACAACTTGTGTTAGAACTGAGGGAAAAACAATGTTCGCTTAGATGAAGGAATGGAAAAGTGGAGTGGGAGGATGAGAGACCATGTGCAAAGGTCCTGTGGCAGAAATGAACCTTGTTAGCATGTTTGAGAATTTATTGACAGATCAGCAAGATAAGAAAGGGAACAGATACACTATGAGGGTTAATGGAGGGGAGAGCCTTATTGCTGATTATTTACAGTGACTGAGCAACCTCCCTTCCTTCCCCTCTCTTTCCTTCTTCTTTTATTTCTTTCTTGACAGGTTCTCCTGTAGCTGAGGTTGCCCTTGAACTTCTGAACTTCCTGCCGAAGCCTCTTGAATGCTGGCATTACAAGTGTGTACCACCATGCCTGAAGCAGGAGGATCACCACAGGTTTAAAGCAAGCCAGGACTACAGGACTACAAAACTACATAGCAAGACCATCTCAAAACCAAAACCAACCAACCAGACAACAAGCAACAACAACAACACACACACACCTATATGTTCTGCTCTGAGATCTGACTATTTTATTCCCAAGAACATGACCAAACCCTTAAAAGTTTGTAATAGGCAGACAGTATTCTTTTTATAAGCCTGCTTTCTTCTTAAATAAATAAAATTTTAAAAAACAGGACAAATGAGCCCAGCTAACTTCACATCAGATTAAAATTCTTGCCCAACAACAGTGAAACCAGTTCCAGAATGTCCTCTTGCCTGAGCTCACCAGTGGCCCAAACAGGTTGTCTGGATTCTGGTTCGTTGATGTGGCTGTGCCCAAGAGAAAACAAGGCATCCACAGCGCCCAGCTTAGTTTAAAAAGAGCAAGGCTGTGCTTTGACTTGGGGTTTAAGTGTGCTTTGCGTTGATTAGTTTGCTATACAGTCTTTCATTAGCTCCTACAAGCGCCCTCCTGATGCCCCTGAGGTTAAAGCTGCTGTGATCAAACTTTGGGTAAAACTGTGTCGGAGGCCTTAAGTACAATGAAGTTTAATCTTGTTAGCTTTATGTCCCCCGCATCTTCCCCAAACACCTGGACAGAAAAGGGGTGAAGAAGACAGAAACAAGAGACAAAGAGAACTGACTTTACCTTCTTGCCAAGAGCAGGGGGAAACCGCTGACTTCTAGTCTTTTCAGGTGTGGCCTTCTTTTGAGAGGATTAGGGGTATGGGGTGTGATTCATTATCATGCCAATTAAAGTGTGTCTGTTTGGGAAATTCAGTTATCTGGTTGATTTCTCACATAAAGAGCTTCAGTTGGCAGTAGGCACTGCAGCTTGAAAACTTTGGTTTTCTAAATCAATTTAGACCACGGGTTCTCAACTCATGGATGAAATGACCCCTTTTATTTGTTTTGTTTTGTTTGTTTTCAAGGCCGCCTTTGAACTCACAGAGATCCGCCTGCCTTTGCCTCCTCAAATGCTGGGCTTACAACCATCAAATGACCACCAGAAAACACAGGTATTTACATTACTATTCATGACAGTAGCAAACTTATAGTTATGAAGTAGCTTCAGAAATAATTTTAAGTTTGGGACTCACCACAACATGAGGAACTGTATTAAAGGGTCAGAACATTAGAAAGGTTGATGATCACTAAGTTAGGCAGGCATGGTGACACACACCTGCAATCCCAGCACTCAGGGAGGCAGAGGCAGGTAGATTGCTGTGAGTTTGAGGCCAGCCTGGTCTACAAAGCAGGCCAGGACAGCCAAGGCTACACAGAGAAACCCTGTCTCGAAGAACAAAAACAAAAAGAGAGAAAGAGAACCACTGAGTTAAGACCTAGTACAAGAGTCAGCCCAAACAGTTGCCTCCTGTAATGTTTTTCCAACATAATGTTTTTATTGATTTTTTTTTTTTGTGGATTTCACATCATACAACCCTATCAAATTCATATGCCAGTCCTTCCCTGTCTACCACTCCCCATCCCCTTATGACCTCTCCCCAGGCAAAAGCAAAGTCCAATTTGTGTTATCTATATATTCACTGGGGTGTAGTCAAACTCTCATCCTGACCCTTAAATAGAGCTGAATCTTCCCCTCCCCAATCCCTGCTGGGTAATGCTCCCTCCAGCATTCTATCTGTTGGGGGGGGGGTTGTTCTGTTTTTGTTTGTTTTTTAGTTTTTCAAGACAAGTTTTTCTCTGTGTAGCCTTGGCTGTCCTGAAGTTGCTTTGTAGACCATTCTGGCCCCAAACTCTCAGAGATCCGCCTGCCTCTGCCTCCCTGAGTTCTGGAATTACAGGCGTGTACCACTGTGCACTGTGCACAGGCTTCTCCCACAGTCTTGGTGGAGCCAAGAGCAGAGCACAAAGAGAAGAGGACCAAGAGAGTTCAAGGCCAAAAGTGCAGGGTTATATAGGAAAGAGAAGAGAAGCGGGGGACGGGGTCCCTAGGCTGGAGAGGTTTAGGGTAGTGGACAAGGTGAGAAGAACCAAGAGGAGCCATAGGTACTGAGTGAGCCTGCAAATCAAGTGTGTGCTTTGGCACGCTAATAGACACCACAGTTAGCCAGTAGTCCTCAGATTGAGCCCTGACATTTCAGCCTTTGCGTAGATGATGAAGGGTGACAGAATCTATTCTGTAACTGCTTTGTAGAGACATTTCAATTCAGAACAAGGCTGCTCTGGCAAGAGATCACATCCAAAGACCTTCTAGGTCTATGTGATCTGGCTGAAATACAAACACACCTTTAACCCAGGAGAGAGAGGCAAGCAGATCTGAATTCAAGGTCAGCCTGGTACAGAGCAAGTTTCAGGTAAAGCTTAGGTCCAGGTGTGGTAGTACAGGTCTTTAATCCCAAACGATGAAGGTAAAGACAGTTTGTAGAAGGAAGCACCCATGTTTGAAAGTGATCTCTGTTGGGTGGCAGAAAAAAAATGACAAATCAGAGAAAGATTTGACAGAATAGGATACACCCAACTCTCAGGAGAAGAGAGGAAAGGGAAGCTACTTAAGGGGCATTGTGGGGAGACGGGGTGCAGTTTTACTAGGACAGTAATAGAGAGATAGGTTGCAGAGAAAGAACACAGCTGAAGATGGAACAAGCCAGAGAATTTGAAGGAGCCAGAAGATTAGAAAAGATTGTTGGAGTTACTTTGAGACCAAGCGAGCAATTCAGAGGCTAAGAGAAAGGCCAGATTGAGTAAATTAGCTGGGAGAGGAGTTTGAGCCTGAACAGCTGGGTTGAACCAACAAGCCCAGAGGACAGTAAGAACAAATAAGGGTGAGCTTATGAAACAGTAAGTCTCAGAGGCTGAAAACATTCTAGGCCTAGGTTATTGTATGGAAGCCAGACGCTTCCAGAACTAGGCCTAGGTTAGCAGACAGGCAATAAGCCTCCGAGACAACAATTGAACCAGGTGAATAAAAAGTTTCTTTTACACTGTTTCTTAACTGAAATTGGGGCATCATTGTGAGGGTGAGCAAGAAGGCTGGAATGTTGCTTGAAGGCTAAGAAGAGAGAGAGGAGTGCAGGTTGGGGGACATCTGTTTCACGTGCTGCCAGAGTTCTGTGGGGCCACCGTGGGGCGAGGGAAGCCACTTTGGAGCCTCTGGGATGCAGGTTTTGAAGGATCACCTGAGGCTGACACATTGCATGTAGTTTTGGAGCAGTTTGCACTCTTCAGTTGATCGGAAATCTACTGCGACAGATAAAGACTAGGGACACTTAGTGGAGGTTCTCGCGAGAGCTGTGCTAGCACTCTAAGGATGAAGCCATGCTCAGCTCCAGCGCTAAGCAGTGAAGCCAAATGGCGAGAAGCTAGAGGAGTTCGAGTCTGGCATCTCTCAGGCTGGAGATGAACTCGGAGCTCATGCCACAGCTGCGGGGACTCAACATCACTGCGGCCAAGGACACTGAAGTTGGTGGTGGTCGGAAAGCTATCATAATTTCTGTACCAGTTCCTCAACTGAAATCTTTCCAGAAAATCCACATCCGGCTCTGTGAGTTGGAGAAGTTCAGCGGGAAGCATGTGGTCTTAATTGCTCAGAGGAGGATTCTGCCCAAGCCAACCCAGAGAAGCCGCACGAAAAATAAGCAGAAACCCCAGAAGCCCGCACCCTGACAGCAGTCTTCCCAAGTGAAATTGTGGGTAAGAGGGTCCATGTGAAACTGGATGGCAGCCGGCTCATAAGTCTCAATTTAGGCGAAGCACAGCAGAACAACATGGTGCACAAGGTCGAAACCTTTTCTGGTGTGTATAAGAAGCTCACGGGCAAGGATGGTAATTTTGAATTCCCAGTTTCAGTTGTAAAGACAATGACTGGATAAAGTGTCATTCGTGGCTAAAGAAACTTAGTGGGAAAGTCTTTATCTTGGGTTGTACTGTTATGATCTAAGCGATGGACGCCACAAAGTCACACCATGTGAGAGATCTCACATGGGAGGTATACTGGGGAGCGGGTATACAGAGGCCACCTCTGGGCAAGGGTGGAGGGAACAAGAGAGTGGAGAGAAAAATAACTGGCCTTTTATAAGAGGCAGGGGGAGGATAAGGGACTCTCAACAGTGGGAATGTGTCAGAATCCCAACAGATACCATCTGTTTGTGCAGTGGCAGAAGTTTTTACCACATGTGAGAATTTGGAAATCGAGTGAGCCATCTTTGGTGATTGTGCTGTACTGAGACCAAGCCTTTTGCAGTAAGACATCGAGGCCTTAATAAAATCTCTGAGGAGGAAGAGAGGAAGGATCATGTTTGGCCCAGGTGGGAATAGAGAAGCTGTGGGACTTAGGAGGCAGCTACTAGGGATAGTCCAGAGAAATCCAGGGGGGGCGCTCAGGACACCTGAAGGGAAAAAGGCTGAGAAAAGGGGTAAGCGTCCTGATGACAAGAATTTAATCTGGGGGCATCCCCAAATGGACTGAGAGAGTTGTCAGAGAGAAAGATCGCAAATGACAGAGAAAAGGCACCCCTGAGCCAGATGGCAAAGAGAGTATACTCAAGTTTGACTTCTCTGTGTAGTGTGGGCTTTTCCATAGGCAAGCTGAGTGTGGAGAGCATTGACAGGGAGCGTTCCAAGAGACAGGCGAAGAAGGTGCCCAGCCAGCAAGGAGGTTAAGAACATCCATTGTTCCATTGGTCAGAGCAGCCACAGGGTCCTCCCGGATTCAAGAGAAGGAGAAGCAGGCTTTAGCTGTTTGTTTATTTTCAGTTGAGATGGGGATCACCTGACCTTATCTCTTTCTTTCCTCAGATAGCCCAGGCTAGGCTTGAATCTCTGATCCTTCTTCCTCCACTTTCCAAATGCTGGGCTTACAGGCCGGGGCCACTATACCTGGCTTTAGGCATGCTGGGCAACTGCTCTACAGCTGAGCTGCATCCCAGCTCTAGGTATTGTTCAGATGAAAACAGAGACAGGGATTGCTCCTGCCAACTGCAGACAAGTAAAGGCTCCTGAGAAGACCATTGAAGATGGTTTTGTTGTTATTGTTTTGGTGCTAGAGATTAGTTGGCCTCAAACTCACTAAGCCAGTGCCTTACCTCTGAGTTACATTTTTTTTTTTAGCCCAAAAGCCAAGTCTTTCCATTTACACAGCTATCTGAGGAAAGAAAGAGATAAGGCCACATTTGTAGATTTGAAATTTTGTTTTGAGACAGGTTTTCTCACTGTAGCCCTGGTTGACCTTGAACTCATTATGCAGTCCAGGCTGGCCTCAAATGCTCAGAGATCCTTCTATTCTACTTAGTCTCCAGAGAGCTAGGATTAATGACATTTGTAATCCAGTCTGGCCTGGGTTTGAAATTTTGTAAATAGTACCACGAAACAGACAAACGTCTTTAAATGAAAGCACTCTAGTCAGTTGTTCAGATCTATGCCTCTGGCTAGAAGAGCCCTGGATAAGTGAGAAGCTCTCCTGAGGAGGAAGGAGGGCCTGAGGACCAAGGCCATCATCTCAGAGGTCAAGGACACACCTAGGTGAGTACTGTGCCTTCCTGTTACACAGGAAGGTCAGCTCCTATCATATCTCAACCAACCTGACTCACCTCTGATGCAAGAATGATAATAATATATTATGTCCGGGAATGGTAGGCAGGAATGTGGAAGCACCAGAGAAGGGAGATCCTCCTTAGCCCCTTCTAAATGCAAAGACCAGCAAGAGTATGGCTGACACCTCATGTAGTGCCCAAGATCCGAATGGAAATAAGTCCTACCTGAAAAGGGAACACAAGCAGAAGGAAGTCAGGTACAAAGACAGAGTGGCTCTGTGTGTGTCCTGACACTTTGAAGCAAAGCAACTGAGGACAGACAGTATCACCATCTACTGCTAAAAAGTTTGCTAGGACAGAAGGCAGGTGCTGTGGTTGTCACTAGAACATCCCTGCTCAAACTAACACAGCCATGGGCAGCTTCCAACCCAACAGGAACTAACAATTTTTGCTGAATAAAATGGAAGGAAAGAGCTAAAAAAAAATCACGTGTTGACAGGCGTGGTGGCACACGCTTGTAATCCCAGCGTTGGGGAGGCAGAGGCCAGCCTGGTCTACTGATCGAGTCCAGGACAGACTAGGCTACAGAAAAACCTTGTCTCAAAAAAACAAAGACAAAACAAAACAAAACAATCACATGCTTGAATTGCTACAGAGCTTCCCAGAAGGGTAGTGTCAATTTCTGTGCCTTTATGGTCATGGTCGGTTACTGTTTGCTGAATGGGGGTAATTAGTGGGCAGCAGCTTGAGCAGTGCTGTTCTGTGAGTCTCTGAGGAAAACAAGCATCTCACTACCTGTGTGTTCTGTAAATGACACCTACAAAAAGAGGGGGATTCCTTATTGAATAAAATGAGGACATGACCTTCCCAGGTATGGTAGAGAAGGTTTTTATTGTAGATATAAGGGAGACAATAGTCAGAGAGGCATCCGGAAGGAAGAGTCCAGACTGAAAATGGCCAGCAGAATAGACCAGGTCATGAGAGGGAGGAGAGAAACAAAGAAAGAAAGAAAGAAAGAAAGAAAGAAAGAAAGAAAGAAAGAAAGAAAGAAAGAGAAAGAAAGACAAGAGAAGAGAAGAGAAGCAAGTAGACCAAGAGAGGAGAAAAAGAACTAAGCGATTGTGTGGCCAAAATGCCTGGCTTATATAGGGATCAGAAGCTGCGAGTGCTCCGGCCAGCGGAGCTTGTTATTCCGGGGGATAGAAAGGAATCCGATCCTGTGAAAAGATGAGCTGAGAGAAAGAAATGAGTCCAAGCAAACAGGTGCTTGTCAAGGACCAACTTTACTGAGCAGAATCAGCTTTTATATAGGGTTCAGGATGAGGAAGTAGGGTGGGTGAAAAATTACAAATTCTTCTTGGCCAGGGGCCTTGTGATAAGCCACAGTTCTATGAGCACATCTCTGCTGTTACCAAGCAGTATGTTTACCGCAGGTAAGGAAACGGGCAAGTTGAGGCAGGTTGATGAGTTTCTACAGGTGGTCTCTGACATCTCCAAGCAGTATGTTTACTGCAGGTAAGGGAACAGGCAAGTTGAGGCAAATTGGTGAGCTCCTTCAGGTGGTCTCTGAAGTTGGCGAGTTCCCTCAGGTGTTCCCTGACATGGGAGAATGGAAGCAAAGCTTGGGGGCTGGAGAGGTTGTGTGTGTGTGTGAGGGGGGGAAGCGTGTGTGAGAAGTGCTGAGAGGAGCCAAGTCTCTATGACAAGTACTTACGATGCTGAGAGCCTGGCAGCCAGAATCCACTTTGCTATGTTAATAGGCACTACAGTCAGTCATTCGTCCTGAGTTTTTTTGAGACCTAACACTTATTCCATTAGCTAGTATTAAAAGAAAAGCTGTTCGTCTCCTATGATTCACATTCTATTACTCCATCAGAAAGGACTGGCTCATCTGAAATCAATACACTTAGGTGATTTTGGTGGAATAAATTAGGACAGGTGCCTTATATAGAGAGTAAAATGGAGTGTCTCAAACCTCAGAAACCAAGCTCTTTTTCTTAAGGGATAATTTTTATTAACTGATAATTAAGTCGTATAAATTAATTTGGAGCATGGATTATCAAAACCTATGAACAGTGATCTAGTGATCAGTGCTCTAGTGATCTGGCACCTGCTGAACACTGAGCCAGGTGTGCCTGTTTCCCAAGACACAACTGCAAAGACAGGTATCTAGCCAGGCTGGCTAGGGCAAGAATCAATTTTGAAGGGCATTTTGGGTTTAATGAGGCACGAAGGATCTTGAGGTATAGCACAGTCAACAGGCAATTTATGAAGTCATTAAATCTTATCCCCAAAAGAATTCACATGGATCCCAGCTAAGATGACCCAATTGTTTAATTTTCTTTGCTGGCATAATCTGCTCTCCAGAGACTACAAAAGGATTTAACTACTCAGATAAAATTCAAGGACCTAATGACCTCTGTTCCCCTCTTCCTTCCCTCTAATTACCTGGGAGCACAAACAAATAGAAATAGAGACAGCCTTGGTGGTTCACACCTTTAATACCAGCACTGGGAAAGCAGAGGCAGACAGCTCTGTGAATTCAAGGCCAGCCGGGGCTACACAGGGAGACATTGTTTCAAACAAACCAAACCAAAAGGAATTTGACTTGAGCACCAGTCAGTCCAAAAGCAGCAACCAGTAGGGAGCTCCCAATGAAGCCTGGGCAGTCTACGATGAAAACTGCCCCATGGGAATTCTCCACCAGTGGCCAATATTCTCTAACCTCAGGGTGGTAGGACTGGTTCCTGGCTGCCTTATCTTTACACACTTTATGGTGTAACTCCATCTAGGCAGCACTTGGGATGCAGAGGCAAGCAAATCTCTGAGTCTGAGGTCAGCCTGGTGTACAGAGCAAGTTCCTGGACAGCCAGGGCTACACAGAGAAACCCTGCCTTGAATAACCAGAAAAAGGAAGAACAAAAGAGAAAAGATGTAACTCCAAAGTGGGTGGAGAAGTTTGTTTTTTGTTTTTTGTTTTTTTTTTATCAGATCAAAACAAAAAGAAGAATGAAGAAGAGGAACAAGTCCCAGAGTCAGCATCGTTTTCAGATTCCAGTGCTAGTTAGTTTGTGTTTATTTTTTCCAGACAGGATCTCAGTCTGTAGAGCAGACTGGCCTTGAACTCATGGCAATTCTACCTCAGCTTTAAGAGCTGAGCATGAGTTGCTATGCCTACCTTCAAATGCCAACAAATCTTAGGCAGAGGCAAGTGGATCTCTGTGAGTTCAAGGCCAGCCTGAACAATGTATCAAGAGTCAGGACAGCAAGAAAAACATAGAAAAACATTGTCTCAAAAAAAAAAAAAAAAGACAGAAAGAAAGAAATGCTAACTTTTTTTTCTGGGTTGAATATACACTGGTACATTTGTTCTTTTCCTTCAGGGTTTCTTGGACTGAGTCTTGGTTTTTTGAGACAGAATTTCAGTCAGCAACCTTGATCTGATTTCCCTGCCTCCAGCTCCAGTGTCCTCTGATTACCAGTGTACACAGCCACACCAGCTTCTCTCTCTCTCTCAACTAAAAAAGAATCTTTAGACAGAGTCTCACTATGAAGCGTGAGCTAGCTTGTAACTCACTCTGTAGACTAGGCTGGCCTTGAGCTTGCTGAATCTACCTGCCTCTGTCTCCAAAATGCTAGGGTTTTTGGCTTTTTGAGACAGGGTTTTGTTGTATTCCCCGGGCTTAGTCTAGAACTCACTATGTAGACCAGGCTAGCCTCAAACTTACAACAATCTTCTTTTGTCTGCTTCCTGAGTGCTGGGATTGTAGGTGTGTGTCACCATACCCAGCTTCTTGTAATTGTTTTAGAAGTATAATGTTCAATTTTTTTTTTTTTTTACTTATAATAACTATACACTATTTTAGAAAATTTACTTAAATTACTTTGATTCTTTTTTCCCCATACACAAGTTAATTTCAGGGACTGGAGAAATGTGTCAGTGGTCAAGAACACTGGCTACTCTTCCAGAGGACCCAGGTTCAATTCCCACTGGAGGCTCACAACCATCTGTAACTCCATTTCCTCCCTTGGCCTCTGAGGGTCACCAGGCAGGAATGAGGACACAGACATACATGCAGGCAGAACACCATATACAAAGTAAAAGTTAATTCAAGGTGTTTAGACAATTGGGAAGTACTCTATGAATCAATGTACCTTGCACCAGGCAGGGTTGCATACAGTTCTGATGCCAGCAGGGGATGCCATTCAGAACTAGAGTGCTTAGTTACATGCTCCTAAGTTCAGTCCACAGCACTGAAAGCAAACACAAAACTTCTTTTGCTAATCATGATGGGATGATTCTCTTTCCTCTGACTGTGGGATATTCCTGGACTTGCCCACAGATCCTTGGAATTTGGCTGAGTTGTTCACAGAAGTCCTCCTGGAATGCCATCCTGGCCAACCGAAGTATGTTCCCTGCCCTCCTACTGCAGAGCTCAGTCCGTTTCATAGACATTCTCATGGTCAGAAGACCATTCGGTTTCTCAGAGTCCCAACGTTGATTTCACTTCGTTAGTCTCAAACCTCATTCAGGTCCATCTGTAAGATGGCTCACTGGTAAGACTGGGGCCCAAGTCCAATGAGAAAACCTACACCCTAAAGTCATCCTTTGACTTCCATGTGCATCCATACACACACACCATCATCATACCCCCACACAAATATTCAAAACTGTAATCATTCAGATTGAAAACAAAGCATTTACTCATGTATTCATTAATTTCTAGAGACAGGCTCTCATGTATCTCAGGTTGGCTTTTTTTTTTTTTTTTTTTCCCAATCGACACAAGTTAAAGTTATCTGGGAAAAGGGAAAGTCAACTGAGAAATCTGAGAAATGCTTTCACCAGTTTACCTATAGGCAAGCCTTGATTAATGATGGATGCAGAGCCCACTGTGGATAGGTAAGCTGAGCAAGCTACAGGGAGCAAGCCAGTAAGCAGCACTCCTCCATGGCCTCTGTTAGCTCCTGCCCTGACTTCCCTGGATGATGGACTTCCCTGGATGTGCTGTGAGATGATAAACCCCTTTCTCTCTGAGTTGCTTCTGGCTTTTGACCCTTCTGCTTCCACCTTCCAAATGCTGGAATTGCAAGTGTGTGCCACCATAACACAGGAACCAAGGTAAAAGCAGCTTCCTTATCCTCCCCCTTTCCTATTTCTTTTCTTTACACAAAACTGTGAACACAAATTTGACACTGTATCTATGAAGTTGGCTGTTTTTATTAGTGCTTGTAAACAAAATCCAACATTGAACAAAAAATTTACTCTACCCGGATGCAGTGGCACACACCTTTAATCCCAGCATTTGGGAGGCGGAGGCAGGCTGATCTCTCTGAGTTCAAGGCCAACCTGATCTACAAAGGGAGTTCAGGACAGCCAACACTACACAGAGAAACCCTGTATTAAAAAAAAAATCTATACCATACAACTGAATTAAAAGTTGACAAGCAATTGTCCTGTGTCAGATGAAATACAAACAATACAAATAAACAAGAATATTTGATATCCAGTTGCTGTGGACAGTTCAGAAACCCATCTGGCACCGCATAACCTAAAACCAGACCAGAATAAGCCAGTATGGACTTCTCTATATTATCTATATATAAAGCAGCTTTTATATTGTAACTGAGAGTCAAGAGAGGACATCTAGAGAAAAGGAGAATTAGCTGGGGCTAAGGAAGGAGATGGAAGGGACCCCAGCACTCTTCTCATTCATTGAACTGTTTTGAGCTCATCTGCGTGAGCAGAACTCGATGGTATAGCAGGACTTTCTCTGGACCCACCAGTGGATAATAAAGACATGGGGACATTACTATTTATAAAATCTTAGGCAGTATAGCTGGACAGATTCTCAGCTATTCTAAGCCAAGAAACCCTGGCATACTCCCCCCCCCAACACACACTACATCAGTCCTGGCACCTGTTCCTTCCCATGTCTCCTCCCAATCTCCCCCTACCTTGTATAGAGAAGGTTAGCCTTGAACTCTTAGAGATCTGACTGCCTCTGCCTCCCTGGTGCTGGCATTAAAGGTGTCCACCACTGTGTCTGACAGACTTTAAAAGATTTATGTTTCTATGTATATCAATGCTTTGCTCCTGTGTGTCTGAGTATGCCATGTACGTCCCAGTGCTGAGGTCAAAAGAGGCTGTCAGATTCCCCAGAACTAGAGTAACGGTTGTGAGCCATCATACATGCACTGTGAGTAGAACTGAACCCTCTACCAGAAAAAGTGTGAGTGTGTGTGCATTTGTGTGAGTGTGCAAGTGTTCAAGCCTTTGAGTGAAAACCAAGAGGCCAGACACAGATGTCTGCCATCCTCTTCTTGTGCCCTCCCTTTACCCTATTGCCTTGAGCCTGTCCCATGCTTTTTTTTCTCTTAAACTGTAATAAAACAGTCCTTGAGCTTTCTTTCGAGTCCGTTTTTAAATTATTTTATTAAGAAGATTCATAATCCAAAATTATGAACCCTGTTTTCCCCTGCTGACCTGGTTCCTAATGTGGGGCTCCCCAGTCTCCGATTACACCTGCACTTCCCAAGTGCTGGGATTACAGGCATGCGACACCATAGCTGATAATTCTTTGGAAATTTCATCCATATACACAATGTATCTTGGTCATGTCCACCTCCCACTGCCTCCCTCCAATTTCCCCAGGGTCGTCCAACATATCTCCCTCCCACTTTTGTTTTGTTTTGTTTTGTTTTGTTTTTAATATAACTCACCAAGCTCAATGAGTACTTCCCATACATAGATTGGTGTAGAGTGACACATTAGAGTGTGAGCAACCTACAAATGACCACTTCAACCTCCCTCTGCCACTGGACAACTGAAAAGGAGATGATTCTCACATCAACTTTAACCCACACTGACTCTCATAAATTTTGCCATGTTCTTTCCCTTTAAGGAAGTGGTAAGTGAAATCAAAATCACTGAAGCAGGGAAACTGATATGAGGTGTAAGAATTGCAACACACGAAGTGAAAAAAAGAGAACCACAATGCAATCATTCGCAGAAGAGGCTCTTCAGGATCCAGCTGCTTAGGAACTAAATAAAAAGCTGAGCCAGGCAGTGATGGCATGTGTCTTTAATCCCAGCACTTGGGAGGCAGAGGCAGGAGGATCTCTGAGTTGTCTACAGAGTGAGTACAAGACAGCCAGGGATACACAGAGAAACCCTGTCTTCAAACAAACAAAAACAGCAACAAGGGCTGGAGAGATGGCTCCAAGGTTAAGAGCACTGGTTGCTCTTCCAAAGGTACTGATTTTAATTCCCAGCACCCACATGCTAGCTCACAACTGTCTATAATGAAATCTGGTGCCCTCTTCTGGCATGCAGGTGTACATGCACACAGAATGCTGTATACAATATAAATCAGTCTTTTAAAAAACAGCAACAAAAATAAATAAATAAATTGAAAGAAAGACGATGCTAGAGAGTGAAGAAAAAAGTGCAGTTCTAAGAATCAAAATGTCTATTTTGTGGTACAAGCTGTTACTTTACATACAGTATGCAGTTTCTACACTGGCAGGAAGATAGCAAGTTCTTTTTATCTTGGCTACAAAGTAAGTTCAAAGCCAGGATGGGCAACTTAATAAGATCTTGTCTCAAAATAAAAGGTAGGCAGACAGTTTTGTTACTGACATGTGACATGAGGTCACTGGCATGTATTAAATAAACACATCAATAACATAAAAATATAAATAGCTCTGTGAGTTCGAGGCCAGCCTGGTCTACAAAGCGAGTCTGTGACAGCCAAGGCTTCAAAGAGAAACCCTGTCTCTAAAAACAACAACAATAACATGAAAAGCAAAAAGAGACTGGGGCCATAGTTCAGGGCCAGAGCACTTGCCTAGTGTGTGAGGTTCTACATTCAATCCTCAGTACTGCAACAAAAAGATGGGAAGAAGTAGAACTGAAGTTCCTTCATTTACGTTTGGTTTTGATTTGTTTTTTGAGACAAGGTTTCTCTATATACTCCTGGATGTCCTGGAACTCACTCTATAGACCAGGCTGGCCTTGAACTCACAGAGACCACTCTGCTTCTGCTGGGACTGAAAGTGTGTGCCACCACTGCGGCTTCTGCAAATATTTATTGCCTCAGTGAAACATAAGTGTAAGTATAGAGCACATAACAGGAAGCTGACAGGCAAGTAAGGAAAGCAGTAAGTAAGGAATAACAAACGCACGTATCTGGAACCTAGATAGTATGTTAGAAGGTAACAGAAATGTGAAAGAAAGAGTGAGATTAGGGGGAGCCAACACATGAAAACTGCCATCTCGAGGGTAGGCTTTATTAAGACAACTGTGAGACTTGAAGCCAAGTACAGTGATATGCTCAGCTGAAGGCAGGAGGATCAGCTGAGCATAGGAGTTTGAGATTTGCTTAAGGGAGCCTAGCAAGAACACCCCCCCATCTCAAAACTAAATAATAGAGGCTGGAGAGATGGCTCAGCAGTTAGAGCACATGTTGCTCTTATAGAAGATCTGGGTGCAAGTCCCCACACCAACATGGTGGCTTACAACCATCTGTAACTCCAGTTCCAAGGGTATGACACCCTCTTTTAACTTCCACGAGCAGGTAAAACATTCATATAAAAAATTAAAAAATATTAAAAAAATTAAATGAATTGATTTTTAAAATTCTAGAGAGATTGAGACTGAGAGGAGTTTTTTTTGTGTTTTTTTTTTTTAATGCAAATATTTTGCGTACACGATCTGTAATGCCAGCACCCCTGAGGTGGTGGCAGGGGGAAAAGCAATTTACGTCTTCTCTGACAATATAACAAGTCTGAGGCCAGCCTGGACCATATGACATCTAAAAAAACAAAAACAAAACAACAAAGAACAAACAACAAATGTTTGGGAGAAGGGCATTCCAGGAAGAGTTAACGATTGGTACTGAGTTGAAAGAAAACAGGAACAGTTTTGCTTGTTCCTGAAATATAGAGAGGCCAATGCAAGGAGGAGCAGTGAGCCAGGCCGGAAAGGAACCGGGCTTGGGAGGCAACTGCAGACTGTTTCAGCTTCTGCTTTTCCTCTTCCTGAAAGTCTTGTTCAAGTACAGAGAAGGAATTCATTTTACATGTTAAGAGTCTCTCTAAAAATAAACAGAAGGGGACAGGGGAGCGGTCACTGCCACCCTCCAAGAGAGGAGCCAAGAGAATAGGTGGCCAAAACGGTAAGTTAATGTAGGAATCAGAAGTTGAGGGAGAGCTGGGCTTGGTGGCACACACTCATAATCCCAGCATTTACAGAGGCCGAGGCAGGTGGATCTCTGAGTTTGAGGCCAGCCTGGACTACTGAGAGAGTTCCAGGACAGCCAAGGCTATATAGAGAAATCGTTTCCCAAAAAACAAAACAAACATAAAAAGAGCAGCAAGTGTTCTTAGCTGTTGTGGTGTTCAAGACCACTGCGGAAAGACTCTGAGACTCAATTCAAATTATGATTAGCCAAATTGATTGAAGCTGCTAGTCTCTAACCTGAATCAGAGACATGTCACCCAAAGGTGGGTGACAGAATGGCTTTTAGAAGCCAAAACCAAAAGAGCTCTTCTGCTCTGCCAAGATTAGATGGTCAAAGTAGCCATAAAATAGTCTTTGAATGTCTGCAAGTTCCAAAAGTCCAAATCAGCAGTTAGTCTTAGCATAACAAGCAGATGGTCACAGCTGTACACTCCTGGGTGGGGGTCAACGAGTCAGGGTTGCCGGGAACTTATCTTCCAGGAACTTGAAGTCAGAGACAAATGACCAAGAGTTACCATAGATGGTTACCTAGCACATTAGCCACTAAGCCATGTATAGTGCTCTTCTTCTTGTTCTTCTTTTTTTTTTTTTTAATTGCTTTTGTAGGCATGTGTATGGGATGGATGTGTGACTATATCAGAGGTCAGAGGACAGCTTTTAGGAGTTGATTCTTTCTTGATATCTTGAGTTCTGAGGATTAAACTCGGGCCACCAAGCACAGGTGACAAGCATATACCCACTGAAGCATCTGAATGGGCCTTGATAGTACTGTTGAATGCTCCAAAATTCCTGAATGGAATGGAAAGTCACAAGACTATAAAAAGCAAACATTAGTTGCAGTGCATGGGACCAAGAGAGCAGGTTTAATAATGTCAACAGATACCAGATACTTATTCAAATTGTCCTTCCAACTTCAAAGTTTCTCCTTCACACTTACTGGATAGGTTATAGTTTTGTTTTGTTTTGTTTTTCTTTGTTCTTGAGGTTAGGTTAAAAAGGCTGGGACAGTAGCTTGGCATAAAGTGTTTTCCTAGAATGTTCAAGGTTTAAACTCTGAATTACAAGAAAGAAAAGAAAAATAGAAGAGAGAGAAGATGGGCAATGATATGAAAGAGGCCTACCTCCTTTGATTGCTTTGTTGCTGCTGCTTTTTGTTTATTTGCTTTTGAGATAAGATCTCACTGTGTAGCTCTGACTGGCCTCCTCTCCTCCTGCTTCCTCCTCTTGGGCACTGAGATTGCACATATGCATCCCCATACCTGCCCCTTCTATTGTTTAAGATGATCTGAATTGGAAAAGAATGAAACCAATTTCATTTTTCAAACTAACTCACAAACAACAGTCAAACTCCCAGGCTAATTTGGAAAATCAAGAAGCTGAATGACAATTTTGATTTTGTTTTTTTCAATTGCAAAGCTGACCTTTTTTTTTTTTTTTTAAGATTTATTTATTATTTATACAACATTCTGCCTGCACACCAGATCTTACTATAGATGGTTACAAGCCACCATGTGTTTGCTGGGAATTGAACTCAGGACTTTTGGAAGAACAGTGAGTGTTCTTATCCTCTGAGCCATCACTCCAGCCCCCCCCCCTTTTTTTAAGTGGTACTCATATCTGCCTACATGAAATAAACTGCAGTTGAAAACTGAAAATATTTCCTGCTTCAAGAAATATACTTTGTCGTCAACTGTGCTAAGATGGACATCTTCGGTTGCTGAGCCAGTTTCCACCCTGTGTCTGTTCCTTGGACCAAACTCTGAAAGACTAATTGTTGGAAAAGAATCTCAATGGGTAAACCAAGCTACTCTTGAACTCTGATCCTTCTGCCTCAACCTGCAAAGTGCCAGGATTACAGACATGCTCCAACATAACCAGTTTGGGATTAATTTCTAAACTGGAGGTTGCTAGGCAGTCTAGTCAGGCCAGTCTCATCCATTCTTGGGCTTTCTGACCATTGGAACAGCTCCCTTCATGACTTAAGAAATAACAAACATAGCAAAGCATATGTGGAACCAAGCTCAGACAGGTTCAATAAATAATGAAACGGCTGGTACTGGCTACAGCCAGATGTACAAGGATGAGAAACTCTAGTTAGAAGGCCAAGCAGAGGCCGGGCTCTTGCAGTATGTACTTTTGTTGTGAATGTGAGAGAAGCTGAGTCTAGCTAGGCACTTCCTGAACATTCCATAAGAATGGCTCTGGGAGGAGTCGAGTGCTTTCTTAGGCATACACCTGTGGTCCCATGGTCCAGAAGGCTGAGACAGGAGGTCGGTCCAGCAGCAGCTACACAATGAGATTCCTGTCTGAGAAATCAAGGAAATCAAAGGGCGGTAGGAGAGCCAACTCGCTTGAGGAATGTCTGTAAACCTTCCCCACGGTAAGCTTCACTCTTCACCTTGCTGTCTTAGCCTGTCTCAATTTGCAGCCAGATGTGGGGTTCAAAACGGAAACTCCAGGACCAGTTTCACTGTGGGCCATAGGGAGGGATCTTTTTTTATTGTAAATGTGTATTTACTTTTTTAATTAAAATTTTAATTTTTACATTAATTACATTTTATTTGCTTTGCATCCCAGCTGTAGCCCCCTCCCTCATTCCCTCCCAATCCCACCCTCCTTCCCTCATCTCTTCCCATGCCCCTCTCTAAATCCACTGATAGGGGAGGTCCACCTACAAAGGAATGGATACAGAAATTGTGGTACATTTACACAATGGAATACTACTCAGCAATTAAAAACAAGGAAATCATGAAATTTGCAGGCAAATGGTGGGATCTAGAAAATATTATCCTGAGTGAGGAATTCC
Source organism: Meriones unguiculatus (assembly GCF_030254825.1). NCBI lineage: Eukaryota > Metazoa > Chordata > Mammalia > Rodentia > Muridae > Meriones > Meriones unguiculatus. The sequence goes on from NC_083360.1 coordinate 99,922,806, forward strand.
AGAAGCACAACGAGACACATGGTATATACTCACTTATAAGTGGATATTAGGCATATAACATAGGATAATCATACTAAAATCTGTACACCTAAAGAAGCTAAATCAGATGGGAGGGATCTTAAAAACAATGAGGAAAAGAGAGGAGCAGGGAGGAGAGGAGACACCGGAGACTGACTGTTAACTGTTTCTCCACTTAGCCCAGTGGACCCTAAGTGTAACAGGACAAAAGAAAGAAGGTCTGGCTTTAAAATACGCTGCTTCCTCCATTCCAGGAGGGCTGCCAAGGGCTGCATCTTGCTGGAAGAACACCAATGGGCTCGGTTATGCAGGGCGGGTCTGTGCAGAAGCAGGAAGCTGTGGAGAGACATGACCTCAGAGTTGAGGACAAACCTTTGGAGAGTTGCTTCTTTGGACACCGGCTTCCTTTCTTTGCCTGTTTTGGGGGACTGTATTTGTTGTGCTTTGTCCATGGACTCCCCAGGGCCACCAGGAACAGAGCTGAAAGAGGGCCCTGCCTTGTCCACCAACCATCCTTGCTTTCTCCAGTCCTGCAGACTGCCTGGCATAACCCCATCTGGATCCTGGAGAATTCAACCTCTGAAGAAGCCAACTGCTCTGCATTGCTGTGTTTCTTCTGTTTTACTTTATTTGGCTTGACTTTTAGAGTAGCCTCACTGTGCAGCTCAGGCTGAACTCAAACCTGTAATCCTTCTGCCTCAGCCCCTCAAATACTAGGGTTTACCAACGTGTCTGGGGATGGAAAGTTATCCTTGCATTTGGGAGGAAGGTATGTTGATAGAAAGTGAGAAAAGTCTGGGTATGGTGGTGCACGCCTGTGATTCCAGCACTCAGAGAAACTCTGTCTCAATACATAAAAAAAAAAAAAAGTGAGAAAAGTACCTGGGAGAACCTGGGAGCAGAAGGTGGAGGCTGGTGACACTGAGAACAGAAAGGAACAGAGCAAGTCCAAGTTAGGGTATAACTGGACTTGATACCTTCCACCTGTAATCCAGCTTCTAGGAGTCATAGATAGGAAAATCAAAAGCTCAAGGCTATCTTGGGCTACAGAGAGAGTTCAAGGTTAGTCTATGAAACTTAAGGAAACACTTTCTCAGAAAAGGATAGAGCCCAAAGGCAAAACACAATGCCTTAGCCTGTGCAGGGCTGCATTCAGTCTGGAGAAAAAAAATAAAAAATAAAAAAATAAAGTTGGCCTAAGCACATGGCTTGTGTGTGAGCAGTCTGGAGCTCCAGAAACTATAAGAATGGTAGTTGTGGCAGCTTGCCCATAACTCCAGCACAGGAGGCTGAGGCAGGGACTCCTAAGATCAAGTTGACAGCAAGCTCCTGGTTCAGCGAGAGATTCTACCTCAATAGATAAAGTGGAACAGCGTTGAGGAGGACCCCCAACATCAACTTTGGACTTCTCTACATGCACACACATGCCCACATACCTGTGAGCATTCATACACACATGCACACCACACAGGTTGACTCAGAAAAAAAAAATGTTGACTCACCCTCCTCAACCTTCCTCTAAAATTGTAGTACCCATCCAGAAGTGGTCCTGGCCTAGAAGGTGGCTTGCTTGGCTTGCTTTGGGTTCTGGGCTGTGTTTACAGGCTTGTGCTTATATCCAATGAGTGTTTAAATAACGACTAACTCTATAACAATGCTGTTCTTCCCCAGTGTTGGTTTTCCCTTGTTTTGGCTATTTAATGAGTCCTCCTTGTTGCAGTTGTGATGGAGATGGTTCCCTTTTCTCAAGCTCTTCCCCAGTAGCCAAGCTTCCAACATAGATGTGGAAATGCCTCTTTCGTGTAAAAGCTCACACATCCACTTTGGAGCCTCTGTGGAGAGACCTGTGCTAGACTGTGAATGAATGACATGGGTTCCATCTCCCTGGTATTTCCCCATCAATCTGGGCACAGGCATTTCCTAACTCAGCATCTCAACCTGTCATGGAAGACTTCCTGATTTCACTAGATTAGGGTCAGGATGTTCATTAGAGAACACATGCATGCTATAACCTGGCAACGTACCCTAGATGGAACTGGGGACGCCTCCTAATCCCTCCCAAGCAGTGCCACTTCTGATGACTACGCATCAAACATAGGAGCTTATGGGGCCATTCTTATTCAAACCGCCACATTCCCAGCCATATCATCATGCAAAAATGCATTCAGTCCAACTTCCAAAGTCCCCATAGTCTATCACAGTCTCACTCAAAACTTCAAATTTCAAACTTCAAAGTCTCTTCTTAGACTCATGGCACTATCTTAACTGTAACCCCAGTAAAATCAAACTCAGAAAGCAGATCCCTTCTGCCACAGCACTCAGTGGGGTGGTGAGGGGATGGAAAACCCCCAGAGACCCACTATCCACGTAGCCCAACCGAAGTAGGAACCACTATGATATGCAAGCACATGGTAGAGGGATGGGAGAGAAAGAGAAGAGGAATGGCTTGAGTGGTATGAAGAAAGGTGGAACTGGAGATTTGAGGGTGGAGAGTAACAGCCTGATGCGAGCAGCCTGCCCCACCTCCTGAGGTCATGGAGAAATCCTGACCCATGCTGTCACTGAGGGCCCGTGGCCGTGCAGCAGCAGGGATCTCTGTCGATTTCAGCACTAAATACTACGTAGAAGTCCCTGGTCTGGGCTGCTGCTTGGGACCATGTTGGTGTCCAAGGACTGTGCAGAGCTGGCCGTGCTCCTCACTGGTGCCCCACTTGTAAGAGTGGGCCCTGCACCTCACCTGGGCAGCACAGTAGAGCTGGCTCTGGTGGTGAAGACACAGGTGAGCTTGCCCCAAGGGCATGAGAGTGGGAGAGCTGCCCCTGTCCCTTCCAAGCTGAGATTCTAGGTGAGTTAGCCAGGCAGTACTGGAGAGCTCACCCTGGTCAGAGAGCTGACCCTGCTCCTTCCAGGCTGAGGCACTGGGTGAGCTAGCCCTGGTGAGCTTGCCTGGTGCTGTGGATGTGGGTGAGCTGGCAGGCTGACCAGCTCAGCTGCCACCCAGGCACAGATCCAGGGCTCTGAGCTGGCCCACCCCAACATCTACATTGATGAACTGCTAGAACTTCTGCAAGGGCTGGTCCAAAGCTGCAGATCCAAAGCTGCAGGGTCTCCATGACACATGGCAATGAGAAGATATCTGAGAGGAGTCCCATGAGGATTCAGTATTGATAGAGTAGCAGAAGCCAGAGGCCTTGAACCAGACCATGACACATTGCAAAGAATAAAGATGTGTAGACAAAAGGGTATATACTATGGTACACTGTGACACACTACAGCTTTCATGATAAGATGTTTTGTTTTGCTCTTTTCTGTTTTTTTTTTTTTTCTTTTCTTTTGGGGAAGGGAAAGTTGCAAGGGTGAAGGGCAGATATGAAGGGACAGGGAGATGAGTAGGATTGGGGTACATGATGTGAAATTCACAAAGAATCAAGAAGTTGTTTTTTTTTTTTATTTAAGCAGATCACATACTTCCAACATACAAAGGCACAGAATATACATTACCATTCCAAAAGGGAGGAAATGGAACATAGTGGAGAAATACTGAACCAAAGCAAAACTAAAAACTAGCTGGGCAAACTCTAAACTCTGCATCTCTGTGTCTGACACCAAAGCCTCTTCAGATCTCCAACACCTTTCAGCTTTGCTGACTGCAACACACTTCTTTCTCTTGGGCTGGTTCCTCTTCCTGTTAGCAGCTCTCCTCAGCAGGTGTCACGTGACTCTGGCATCTCCAGTATCTTGGAGTCTCCAAGGCAATCAGGCTTTCTGTTCACAGCTTCACACACAGCCGCTCCCAAGCAGTGCTACTTCTGATGACTAAGCAGTCAAACATATGAGTGTAATGGGGACCGTTTCTTATTCAAAGCACCACATATATGTATGGTAGTCAGCTTGCATGTATATCTGTTCCCGCTACCCTTGGGGTCAGAAAAGCATTGCAGGATATTTGATCCCATTGTGAACCCTGAGAGAGTGAACTGTAAAAACCTCTCTCTTATTGTGCTGTGGCTCATTATTTGATCCTAGAGCTTTCTGTTTATTGTAAACAAGTACCTGTGGTGTGGCTCAGCCCTAGCACACACCTTTTAATCCAATAGCTAAATAAAGTCAACCATAGGTAGAGAGGTGGAACAAGTTACCAGCTGACAAGGAGTAAACAGAAAGAAAGAACACTAATAGAAGGGTATTTAAGGCAGTGTGGAGAAGGAAAGAGGAAAGAGCTGTTTCCTTCTGGGACTTCAGCTGAGTAAGAAGGTCAGCTGGGTGCTTTCTCTGCCTATCTGAGCTAGCAGGTTTTCACCCCTGCATCTGGCTCCTGAGTCTTTATTAGTAAAATCAAACATTTGGGACTTTCTTTTGTGGGGAAGCTGGAGAGATAAGGTTTCTCTGTATAGCCATGGTTGTCCTTGACTCAATTTGTACCCCAGGCTAACTCCTGCCTCTGCCACCCGTGTACTGGAACTACATGTGTGCATGACCACACCCAGTCGGGGATCTTCTTTTTTTATAACAATAGAAGAGGGCATCAGATGCCCTGGAACTAGAATTACAAACCGTTGTGAGTGACTATATGGGCATTAGGCTCTTCTGGAATACTCAGTACTCTTAATAGTTAAGCCATCTCTTCAGCCTTACCCCCTATGTCTTAATAGAAGAAACAAAGCAATTACATTTGAAGCTCCTTTTGCCCTCCCACCCCCATCCATTAGCTCCATTAGCCACCCTCACGTGTTCACCACTAGTCCCCTAGCCACCCACAAACTGTATGAGTTCTTTCCTTCTTCCTTCTTTCTTTTTCTGTTTTTGGAGACAGGGTCTTGTGTAACCCAGGCTGGCTTTCTGTTGCCTCCAAAGCCCTGAAATTATATGACATATGCCACAGTGTTTGGCTTTTAAGATGATTTTCACTTCAAAAACAAGAAAGAGAGAAATTACTTTTCATGCCTACTTTGCACTTTACAGCTTGTTTGGGTTTTCTGACGTGAGTAGATTCCCCTTGTCCCTATGGTTATGCATATTTTTCCATGTTTTATTCTTCATATTTAGATTGAAAAATAAGTTATAGACCATCCTGACTTCAAACTTTTTCTATACAGGTGACGAAGGAGAAACATAAATATGTGTTGTGTAGCTATTTCCTCCAAATGATAGCATTCCTTCCTTGGGACTGAAAGGAGGCTCATAGATTCCAAGCAGTCACAAACCTGCCAGGCTCTGGAAGCCCAGAAACTTACAGGATTCACAAGGCTCATGGGAATGGTGGGTGAGCAGAAAACCAGTTGCTGGGGACAAGAGCCTCTAGATGTTGCTGGCTGCAGGCTGCGTGGCTGTCTCCAGGGGGCCTTCACCCATGCTGGGCTGGGCTTTCTGGCTTTCTGGTGGGCTTTCTAGCTGCTTTGGTCTCCTGCAGCCCCCTGTAAGGAACCACAGGGAGCTAATTGTGTCCACCCAGCTCGACATGGGTGGTATCCTTTTTCTTTCTTATCTGGAGTCAATAGAAGTTTGTTCATGTCTCCCCAGGAAAAGCTGACATAATACAACTAACAAAAATTAGTTCAGCAGCAAGCCAGTCATTTGGTGTCTTGCTGGCAAGAAGTGGACATTTTTTAAAAACTATTTTAAGATATAAAATAGGGTAAATATTTTTTTTAAGAGCTGGGGTTATAAGCACTTTCCTAAGTATATATGTGGTCCTAGGTTCAATCCCCAGCCCAGCACAAACAATTCAAAACACGTTTAAGGCTAGGTGTGCTGACACAGGACTACAATCCTAGTGCTAAGAATATAAATCATAAGTTCAAGGGCATCCTGGCATCCTGGCTTCATGGTATATTTGAAGCCAGCCTGGACTACATAAAACCCTGTCTCAAAAAAAAAAAAAAAATTTGTTTTAAACTACGGGGTTTTTTTTTCACTATTACTTTAAAATATAGTCTTCAAAAAACATCCTGTATCTCTCCACCTGATGACATGACTTAGAAGCTAGTGTGAAGAATAGCCGAGAGCAGCCAGGTATAGTGGCCCAAGCGTATAACATCACACTTTGAAGTCTGAAGCAGGAAGATCACAAGTTCTAGGCTAGCCTGAGATACATAGACAGTTCCAGGACAATTTGGGCTACAGAGTAAAACCTGGTCTCAAAACAAGCACATAAAAAAGTCAAGGTCTAGGGCTGCGGCTCTGTGGTTACTTTATTTTGTCTAGCATGTACAAGGCCTTAGGAATCAAACAGATACCAAAAAAAGTGCTTGCTCCATATTGAAGCTTTTCCCTTCGTTCTCCCTGCAGTGCAATGTACTCTCTGACAAGTCAGGATTCGGAGGACGAAAGAACAGAAAGTGTGCTGCTCCTACTTCTCTCTCCCACAGTATGCAGTGCCTGACTTCAACACCTTCCACCAGCAGCACCATTACCCGCAAGCTGAAACTCACTTTGGGCAAAGCTTGAATCCTTTTTTGTTAAATTAAGAAAAAAAATTAATTTATCTATTAACTTTGGTTTGTGTGTAGTATGTGGCACACATGCTACAGCACACGTGTGGAAGTCAGAGGGCAGCTTGTGTGTGTTGGTTTTCTCCTATGTGTTGGTGCCTGAGACCGGGCATCAGACTAGGCAGCAAGCATGTGTACTCGCTGACATCATTTCACAGGCCCTGATTTTAAATTCTTGAGCAGAGTTTTCACTGAAGTTGGATGCTGAAGCCACAAATGGACCAGAAGCAAGACAAAGCTTGTGTCTGTTTTTGCTTGCCTGTTTCAGCCAAGGGTGCTCATCACTAAATTACCCATTTAATTACTCACAGCTGTAGAAAAAAAGCTGCCTGTAGAAAAACCTCTGTCACTGGCCATGGTGATGATAGTGGTGAAGAAAGGTAAGGTGGAACTTTTTCTTTTTCTTATATTTTTGAGACAGTGTTTCTCTGTGTAGCCCTGTCTGTCCTGGAACTCCCTCTGTTGACCAGGCTGGTCTTGAACTCAGAGATTTCCCTGCCTCTGCCTCCCAAGTGCTGGGATGAACGACCTGTACCACTACAGATCTTGAAAAATTCAAGATTGAAGTTTCATTAGACTATCATTCAATTTTTGGTAGATGAGCCAACAGCCTGTTTCAAGTGCCCTGAAATGTACTTATGGGTTTGCTAAGGGAACGGGAAAACTCTTTCTTTCTTTCTAAGGTTTGTTTCTTTTTCAAGACAGGGTTTCTCTGTGTAGCCTTGGCTGTCCTGGACTCACTCTGTAAACCAGGCTGGCCTCTAAATCAAAGATCCGCCTGCCTCTGCCTAACATGGTGCTGGGACTACAGGTGTGCGCTACTGTGCCCAGCTAGACTGTGTGTGTGTGTGTGTGTGTGTGTGTGTGTGTGTGTGTGTGTGTCTGCAGAAGTCAGGCTTCATATCCCCTGGATTGGAGTTACAGATGTTGGTGAGCTGCCTGATGTGGGAGGTGGGAACGGAGCTCAGGACCTATGGAAGACCAGCTGCTTTTAACTACTAAGCCATCTCTCCAAGCCTTAAAATCTTTTCTTTCTTTCTTTTTCTTTCTTTCTTTCTTTCTTTCTTTCTTTCTTTCTTTCTTTCTTTCTTTCTGTATACAATGTTCTGTCTGCATGTATAGCTACATACCAGAAGAAGGCACCAGATCTCATCATAGATGACTGTGGGCCACCATGTGGTTGCTGGGAATTGAACTCAGGACCTCTGGAAGAGGCTCTTAACCTCTGAGCCATCTCTCCAGACCCCTAAACTGCTTTCTTAAAGGTGTTGTTTCTCCCGCAGATTTTCAGTGACTAGAACCAAAATCTGGACAGGGAACACAGAGCAATTGGAACTCACCACCAAATATTTTCTCTCCACTGCTCTTTGAGGGATGACAGCAGCCACAGCCTCTTTGCTTTGTGCTTCCCTTACAAGGTTAGTGAAATACTTTGTACAACATGCAATCAGTCCCTAGGTTAATAATTGATCTAACCAGGGTAAAAGCCATGTGCCTTTGCCACGATGCATTTTTTTTTCTATTTTTTGAAAGGACTTAGTTATTGCACACTGATAATGTAGCTCAATGTTGTGTCACCAGACCATTCTAGAACATAAGCATATTGCTCACAGTGCTTCAGGCAGCAGCCGATCAGCTTCTCTGTGCTGACAACACCATAACCTTTCTGATAGACCTGACTAAAAGAAGGGACCAAAGAGACAGGATCACACTTGGGTAGTATTTGAATGACACAGTAGTTATATAGCTCAACATTGAGAACTTTCATGTAGGCTTTCTCCCCCAGGGCTGGGCATGGAGTCCATTCTTGAGTCCAGGCCCTCAAGAATGCTAGGCAAGGCCTGGGGAGCTGGCTCAGCAGTTTAAGAGCACTGGTTGTGGGGCCTGCGGAGATGCCTCAACAGTTAAGATCACCGGCTTCCCTTCTAAAGGACTTGGGTTCAAATCCCAGCACCCACAATATCACAACTGTCTGTAACTCCAGTTTCAAGGGATCTGACACCCTTATACAGACACGAGTGGCGGTAGGACACCTATGTAAATAAGAATTCCAAAAAAAAAAAAAAGCACTGACTGCTCTCTCAGAGTACTTGGAGTTCAATTCTCAGCACCAGTGTGGCAGCTCACAACTGTCTGTAAATCCAGGGAATCTGGCACACGCACACAGATACTCATGCAGGCAAAACATCCAGTGCACACAAAAATAAATAAATTATAAAAAAAGAAGAATGCTAGGCAAACACTGGGGATGGGGCAATTTTAGTGTGCTTTAATGTAGATTCTCAAAAGCACAAGCATTTAATCTCAGCACCTGGCAGGCAGAGGCAGGTAGAACTCAGTGAGTTTGAGGTCAGGCTGTTCTACATAATGAGTTCCAGACAAGACAGAGATACACAGTGAGACCCTGTCACAAAAGACAAAAACACAGCCAGGTGGTGATGGTGCACACCTTTAATCCCAGCATTCCGGAGGCAGAGGCAGTTGGAGCTCTGTGAGTTTGAGGTCAGCCTGGTCTGCAGAGTGAGTTCAAGACCAAATCAGCCAGGGCTACAGAACAAGACTGTGTCTCAAAACCAAACAAAAAATAAAAATAAAAAACAAAAGAAATCAAATCATCCATGCTCAGCCTAATGAATTTCTGAAAAGTACACAAGTTCATAATTTTTAGAGACCATAAAACAGAATGTCATCACTGCCCTGTTGGCCTCCAGACACCCTAGTCACCCACTCCTAGTCATTTCCTCCTCCTCTTCCTTCTCATTGTATATGCTAGGGAGGCACTTTGCCTCTGAGCTGCAGCTCCAGGCCTGCATTTTATGTAATAATATTTATTTATAAAATTTTAAGATTTGTTCAATTATTTTATTTTGTGTATGTGTGTGTGTTTGAGACAGTGTCTGTTGTTTTTAACAAAATCTCAAACATTTGATTTTCCCAATAAAGATTCAGGAGCTGGATGCTGTGGTGAAAGCCTACTAGCTCAGAGAGGCAGAGAAGACATGCCCCAAAGAGAAGCTCTCCTTCTCCTCACCATCTCAAAAACTCTCAAACTGAATGTCCCTCCTTCTACTTCCTGTGTGTCTCTCTATCCATCCCCCTGACTTCCTCTTACTCTCTATGGTTGTTCTCTATATTCACTCCCTGTCAACTGGTTGCTTGTCTGACCTCTTCATTTATGGTTGACTTTATTTAATCCTGTCTTGGATTATAGGTGTGCTAGGGCTGAGCCACACCACAAATAGGAACAGGTTTTCCAGTAAACAACACAATTTCAGGGTTCACAGTATGCTCAAATATCCTGCAACTAGGGTCTCTCTACATATCCCTGACTGTCCTGGAACTCATTATATAGGATCAGGCTATCCTTGAACTCATAGAAATCTGCCTGCCCACAGAGATCTGTGTGCCTCTGCCTCCCAAGTACTGGGAAGAAGGGGGTGTGCCACCATGCCTTGCCTGCTTTATTATTTTATGTGTATGAATGTTTTGTCTGTGTATATGTGTGAGTACCACATACTTGCTCGAAGAGGTCAGAAGGTATGGATAAAGACCCTGGGGCTAGATAAAGACATTGTAAGCTACCATTGTGGGTTCTGGGAATAGAACCTGGGTCCTCTACAAGAACAACAGGTGCTCTTAACCCCTGAGCCAATTCTCCAGCCCTGTAAAATGGTTTTTGTTTTTAAGATTTATTTATTATTTATACAACATTCTGCCTACATGTGTGCTTGTACACCAGAAGAGGGCATCAGATCACATTATAGATGGTTGTGAGCCACCATGTGGTTGCTGGGATTTGAACTCAGGACCTCTGGAAGAGCAGTCAGTGCTCTCAACCCTTGAGCCATCTCTCCAGGCCTGTAATTAAAACAAAACAAAACAAAACAAAACAAAACAAAGAAAACCCTATTTTTAAAAAGATATTTAAAAGTGTGTGTGTGTGTGTGTGTGTGTGTGTGTGTGTGTGTAAGGCAACTGTTTTTTGTTTTGTTTTTGAGACAGATTTTTTTTCTTTGTAGCTTTGGCTGTCCTGGACTTGCTTTGTAGACCAGGCTGCCCTCAAACTCACAGAGCTCCTCCTGCCTCTGCCTTCCTGAGTGCTAGGGATACAGGTATATACCATCTTGCATGGCTCTTAACATAGCTCCATTTTTTTTATGTGATTTTTTTGTGAAATGGACAATAACATTTGTGGAAATAAGCTCACAGAAAGTTATAGGAACAGTGGGGTGTGCCCTAGCCACCTTCCTGGTTTTAAATGACCAATGTTCTTCCCTATGTATTGGTTACTTTTCTCATCACTGTGACAAAATACATGATGCAGAGGAGGAGGAAGCCCTGAGTGAATGTGTGCTGTCGGCGTGTCCATGACCCATGAGTAAGTGGCAAATCCCACTAGGGGTAGGTAAGGTTCAGAGGGACAGCAAAGCCTTCCTCTTGTCCATGTGCAAGTGTTGATAGTATGTGTAGAAAGTACCACCGAAGCTCTCCTTTCCCGGATAGCCTGAAGCCTGCTGCTTCTCTATAGACTGCTCCTACTGAGATTAGCTAAACCTGTCTCCTTCATCCAGATGTACGCAACAACCCTGGCCCCTGGTTTAGCTGATAACTCCACCACCTTGTTCATCTCTGTAAGAAACACCTTGAGCTTCCGGGGCCCTGCAGTTTCTCCATCAGAGTCCAGTTAGCCTGATCCTGCCCTTTCTGTCTGTGTGTTTTGTGTGTGTATCTTCATTCCCTTTGCCATCCTAATCAGGTCTGTCTCTGGATCCCTGCTGGGCTTGGAAACCTGATGAAAAGAATGTGAGGAAAGAAAGAGTTCATTTCAGTTCACAGTTGGAGAGTACAGTTTATCGTGCTGGGGAAGGTACGGTGGCAGGAACGGAGGCAGCTGGCCGCACAGCCAGCACCCACAGTCAGGAAGCAGGGAGTCGGGACTGCTAGTTCATATTTCTCTCTCTCTCTCTCTCTCTCTCTCTCTCTCTCTCTCTCTCTCTCTCTTTCTCCTTCTTTTTCAGCCCAGGACTCCAGCTCATGGAGCAGTGCTACCCACATTCAGAGTAGACCTTCCTACCTCAACCCATTCTAGAACCTTCCTGGCAGACATTCCCAGAGGTTTGTTGCCTAGGTGATTTTAGATCCTGTCAAGTTAGTAGACAATAGTAACCATTAAGCATATAAAAAAGTTTTTTTTTTAAATGTAAACACAGCATATTGTTTTTCTTTTTAAAATGTTACTGCATTTGTTTATTCAGTGTCTGCATGCCTGTGTGCAGAGGTCAGAGGAGACTTGTAGGAGATGGTCTGGACCATGAAGGTTCTAGTGATAAAACACAGGTCATCAGGCTTGCTGATGGCAAGCACCTTTACTGGCTGCTCTCACTGCCCCTGATTCTTTAATACTGTCTCCAAAGTCAGCCATCCACTTACTGAAACTAGTAGCTTGGCAGCTTCTGGTATATAACTGGAAGGTTAGACCTCATTGCTTTGGGTCCTTGAGCATTAGAGAGGAAACTATCTGGTTCCATGCAGATACGAGTTAATTGAATTCTGTAAAACAAATAGAATCAGGCCCAGTGGTGAAGAGCACTGGCTGCCCTCCTAGAGGACTTCACACTCACCTGTAATTCCAGTTCCAGGAGATCCATTGTCCTCTTCTAGCCTCCTTAGAAACTACATGCATGCGGTGACAGACATACAGGCAAGAAAAACACCCATATGTTGGGGATTGGCCTGGTGCTATGTATTCTAATGTTAGTTACTGGCCCCCAAGATCTTGTCCCTGCTCAGAAGAGCACATTTCCACATAAACCTATCCTTGTTGTGTAAACCTGCCTAAGTCCTCATACCTGACTGGTTGATTAAATATCCTATACCTGATTGAAGCAGATGCTGAGACTCACAGCCAAACTTTGGGCAGAGTGCAGGGAGTCTTATGGAAGAGGAGGGGATAGAAGGACAGGGAGGAGACTGGAGCCCCACAAGGAGACCAAACAAAACCAAAAAAATCTGGGCCCAGGGGTCCTGCAAAGACTGATGCATCAACCAAGGACCATGCATGGAAAGAACCTAGAACCCCTGCTCAGATGTAGTCCATACACAGCTCAGTTTCTATGTGGGTTCCTGAGTAAGGAGAGTAGGGGCTACCTCTGTCATGAACTCAGTTGCCTGCTCTTTGATCACTTGCCCTTGGTGATGGGGCCTTGCCAGGCCACAGAGGAAGAGGACCCAGGCAGTCCTGATGACACTTGATAAGCTATGGGCAGATGGAAGGGGAGGAAGACTCCCCCTTTCAGTGGACTAGGAAAGGGAATGGGGGAAGAGGGAGGGTGGGTGGGTGGGACTGGGAGGAGTGGAGGGAGGAGGCTTCAATAAGGATATATAAATAAATTGTAAATAAAATAATAAACATATCACTAAATAAAACAAAACAGCCTATAACCTGGGCAGGGCCGAATAGAGTAGGTGTGGCTAAGGTTCCCTGGCTTTTGGGTTCAAGAGAGAATAAATGGAAACACACAGACAGGAAGAGAGGAGGAAGGAGGATGCCACAATGGGTTGATGTGGAGGAAAAAAACATGTGTGCGAGGAGAAAGGACTCTAAGGATGGTGTGAAAAGGCCCAGATGAAGAATACAAGCAAGTATTTGTAAAATTGTGGATGGAAGGTAGTCCAGATAAAGAGGGTTAAGGTGGATGGCATTGGATGGGGGCTGGAGATGGATGGTGAGGTTATTGAGATGGTGTAAGTGAAATATCTGCCCGGCCCAAGGTAAATAAGGCAATTATAAAATCTAACAGGTGTCTGTGTCTTATTATTTGTGATAGTGGATTAGATAATATTGCCTCAGTAATCACAGGGCAAATAATAAACATTATATAGCCCAACACTCATTTTTATTTATTTACTCCAACACCCATACATATAAAATAAAATAAGTGAAATATAAGAGAGTTCTCTTTTTGTACTTTTAACATTTTTTTGCAGATTCATAATGCAACAGATTCAATATATATGATAAAATAGTGACATAATCCTTACAGACTCATAACCTCAGCCATTAGTGAAAGTTAAATAATGACAACAAAGACAGAAGAGAAGCCTCATCTCACAGAGTAAAACAAAGGATTTTGGTTTGTTCTAACCGCTGTGACCCATTAATCATTTACATTAGTTTTCTGGGGAAACCATTCAAATCTGCACTCTCACCCTGAACTGTAAAAGGAGCTTTTATTGGCCTGCTCCAGTTGTTGTCTCGAGGCTGACTGCCTCCATCTCTGAACCTAGGCCTAGTCCTGGAAGCTTCCAGCTTCCATACAATCTAATCTAGGCCTAGATTGTTTTCACCCTCTGAGACTTACTGCTGAATAAGCTCACCCTTTCTTGTTCCTACTGTGTTCTGGGCTGGTTCAACTCAGCTGTTCTGGCTCAAACTCCTCTCCCAGCTAACTTAGTCAATCTGGCCTTTTTCTCGGCCTCTGAATTGCCCTGTTTGGTCTCAAATTAACTCCAGCAATTTTGTTCTAGTCTCCTGGCTCCTTCTCATTCTCTGGCTCATTCAGAATTCACCTGAGTTCTCCCTCTGCAACTTGTTTCTCTATTATTGTCCTGGTAAACCTACCTCCTCTCTCCCTCATTCTCTGTGTTGCTCCCTTAAGTAGCAAAAGATATGTTTTTAAAGCAAATTGAATAAAATGGTCTGGCCTTGACTTTTATCTTGAGGGTTTTCTTTAAGCTATCACTCCATCCTTCCACAGAGATGTCCAAATGACATTGATTTATTTTTATTCTAATAAGTGTCATCTTGAAGACAATTGTGCTACTTACTTTGTATTCTTCTGGGCTACTTTGTAGAGGTGGATACTTTGTAGAGCTATGTCAGGGTAGTTCACAGTAACTGCCATGGCTATCAAATGCAACCCAACAAGAACACAGGGGATTTGAAGATGAAAGTTTTATCAATTTAGAAATTTGTTTTCAGTTTTATTGTTGTTGTTGTTTGAGACAGAATTTTTCTATATAGCTCTGGTTGGCCTAGAACATGCTGTGTAGATCAGGCTGGTTTCAGACTCACAGAACTCCACCTATCTGTGCCTAAAGGTGAGTGACTAAAGGTAAGTGACTAAAGGTGAGTGCCACCACACCTGGCTTAGAAGTCTGCTTCTAAAGATCAAGTCTTGAAGGAAATCACATCAAGAGTATATGTTATAGGACATACCTTTTTCTCTTTTCTTTTCTCTTCTCTTCTCTTCTTTTCTTTTCTTCATTCCTGAAGGGAAAACAGCATTCATGAATAGGGATAAATGCAAGAAAGTAGCAATTTCATTGTTGCCAGAAAGTACTGTGCAAATCACTAGAATTACAGAAGTGACAATCAATCTCAAGATTTACACACACACACACACACTCACAAAACTTGCTTTCATTGGATACTTCCAACCTCATGATCAGCAGTTCATTGGGTATGCTTCAATAGTAAAAGTACATATAGTTATACTTAAGCATGTATTTATATATAGTAGTACAGTTTTAAGGGTATATCTTTTAAGTATTTAAAGATGGGCAAGTGTATAAAAATGTGTGCACACATGTCTTTAACACCTTGTACAATAATAATAATTGCATATTATTATTCTGACATTTCAGAGACAGAGAGGGTAAAGCTGAAAAGTGAAGTGCCTTGCCCAGGTTCACACGCTAAGCCAGTTAGTGGACTTGATTTTGGAACCTTAGTGCCAGGGCCAGCACTGCAATATTGTTCTTTCTGCTGCAAGTTTGAAAAGTGACAGAAGGTGGACATGTTTTAGTGAGAGATGCAGTGGGAAAAGTAGAGAATATGCTTCAGTCCTAAGTCATTTGATTTTTTTTTTAACTGAAGCAACCGAAAGACCATACCTGTCTTTTGTCTTGATGGGATCAAGGTCTATATTTAAGAGGTTAATTCAATGTGGGCTGGAGGGACGGCATAGTGGTTACAAGCACTGTCTGCTCCTCTACAGGTCCTGAGTTCAATTTCCAGCAACCACATGGTGGCTCACAACCATCTATAGAGAGATCTGGTGCCCTCTTCTGGCAAGCAGGTGTACATACAGATAGCTCATACATACATAAAAAAAATTTTTTTTAAAGAGGTTTATTCAAGCATGAGCTTCTACTTGCACTACTTGCTTGGAACTACTTGCATAAGAAAAAAAAAGGGATGAATAATCAGATACAGTCTGAGCTTGTGTTAATTAAATACACACTCCCAAGTAGGAGACACGTACTAAATGAGCAAGGAGGCAGACATGGGTAATACTTTAAGTTATACCTAAGCAAAGAAGCGTCCTGTTAGGGAAGACTGTGTGTAGAGCTAAGGCAGTGGTTCTAAACCTGGGGGCCATGACCCCTTTGGCCAACCTCTGTCTCTAAAAAGATTTACATTGTGATTCCTAACAGTATCAAGATTACAGTTATTAAAGTAGAAATGAAATAATTCTGTGGTGGGGCTCACCCCAATGTGAAGAACTGTATGAAAGGTTAGAAGCTTTGGAAGGGTGAG
The DNA here is from genome assembly GCF_030254825.1 of Meriones unguiculatus. Classification (NCBI taxonomy): domain Eukaryota; kingdom Metazoa; phylum Chordata; class Mammalia; order Rodentia; family Muridae; genus Meriones; species Meriones unguiculatus. Next base: position 99,938,856 of record NC_083360.1, read on the forward strand.
AACCATTGACTTGGAGGGGGTGACTTACTGGAGGAGGGCAGAATCAAAGGAATGCACTGGTTAGGTGTGGACATGCCTAAATTGGAGCACTTGGGAAGTAGAGGCAGGAGGGTCGGGAGTTCAAGGCCATTCTTGGCTACATAGCAAGTTCAAGGCCAGCACTGGCTACATGAGACCCTGCTTCAACAGCAACAAAGCCTGGGTTGAAGGTTGTTGTATAGAATGGAGAGATTCCAGCCCCAAACTAGGTAACACAAGGCCTCAGGGGCTCTTCAGTGGGCTTTGAACTTCATCCAAGTACAGTGGGAGATCATTAACAGATTACAAGTGATACCTGGTGTGGAAAAGAGTTCAAGGCACTCGTGAAAGTAATTTCATGGAGGACACATGGTTTCTGGGCTGCATATGAAGACAGTGATGAAGAGAACCTGGCAGCAGGCACTAGGCCGAAAGAGCTGGGAAAGTGAAAGCAATGTTGCTGGAGGGTCTCTGTCATGGAAGGAAGAAGGCAGTGGAGGTTTCATTTTTACGTTGTCAAAGAAGACAGGGCAGAGGGCAATGGTCCTTACATGCGGGTAGTAATGACATGGCTGGGTTTCTACACAGGGATAGAAAGTATTTTGCCCTTTGACTCTGTCATTCCACGTGGGAGGACGCCCTGAGGTTCAAGTACCATGGCGGGTCACTTCTGATTTGCAGAAGCAGTCGGAAAGAAAAGTCTGGTTTCCCCGAAGGCTCCACTTTCAGGTGCTGTACAGCTGCCCCCTGCTGGTACATTCTGGTAGACACCGAAGAAATTAAGCTGCAGAAACTGCAGGCAAAAGCATGTTATAGTAACAAAACACTATAACTAAGGCAGTAAATATATAAATATAAGACATTTAATTACCCTTATGGTTTCAGAGGGGTAGAGTACATGATGGTGGAGCAAAGCTATGTCAGCAGAAACAACTAAACCACAAGCAAGAGGCAGAGAGCCCACCAGAAATGACAAAGCCCACCCCCAGTGACACACCTCTTCCAACAAAGCCATACTTCCTAACCCTGGGGACCAAATATCCAAATCTATGGGCCTCTAGGGCCATTCTCATCCAATCCACCACAGCATGATGCTTCACTTTTGGAAATGACTCTGTCAGATTTGGGCTCTGAATAACGCCCTCACAACTAACACACCCTTTGTAAATAATGCCCAGCTCATGTTATCGAAGAATGAAAACGCAACTTGTGGAAAGCTGAGAGAACACAAACTATTCTGTACAATTGTGTTTTCACTTTCTTAGTAAAGTACTGATATAATTATGTAACAAAACACAGAAACTTTAACTAGATCACTAACTGAAATTTTGGAAAGGGATAAACATTACAAATTAAATCACTCAGATTGAAAAGCAGAATGTTCCAGTAACCTTGAACCCCCTCTCTTACCCATCCTCGACTCACTATTCTGACTTTGTTTGTATTTGTTTGAGACAACTTTGAAATGTGTTCCCTGGGCTGGCCTGCTACTCACTAACTAGCCCAGGCGGACCTTGAACTAAATTCTTCTCTGTCAACCTCCCAAGTAGTGGGATCACAGGCATATGTCACCCCAACCAGCTGCCACCACCATGACTTCTTACAGCAGAGATGAGCCTACCTGGGTACTTGGCTATCATGTCAGCACACTCAGCAGTATGCTCTCTTCTTTTGGGCTTCTCTGGCTTAACATGAGAGATTTCCCAAATTGTATATTGTATTAAATTCCTTTAAAGAAGTTCTTCTGGCTGGAGAGATGGCTCAGTGGTTAAGAGCACAGTCTGCTTTTCCAGAGGTCCTGAGTTCAATCCCCAGCAAACACATGGTAGCTCACAACCACCTATAATGGGATCTGGTGCCCTCTTCTGGTACGCAGATGTACATGCAGCTAGAGCTCTCATATACATTAAATATGTACATACATACATATACACATACATCTTTGGGGGAAAAACTTTCATTTTTTTTGTTTAAGATTTACATGTGTGTGTAGGTGCCCTTGGAAGCCAGAGAGCATAGATCCATGCAGCTAGAGTTACAGATCATTGTATGTGGCCTAACACAAGTGCAGGACCAACTCTGCTCCTCTACAAGAGCAACAAGCTCTTTCAACCTCTGAGCCACCTCTCCCACAGCAGCCAATACTTTAACACAGAACTCTCAGGGATGGAGAAATGGCTTAATGGTTAAGAGCACTATAATGGGAGATTTGGTTTCTTTGTAAATTCAGTTATGTTGTATAAATACATTTTTTTTTCATCCCAAGTGTGGAATTTTAGTTTGTCCACACCTGTTAATTGTCTCGTGCAGGGCATGAATTTTGCCTGCCACAGGCGGCACAGAGAGGTACATGGTCTAGGACTCTGGAGAATATAAATACGAGAGCCCAGAGAGAGAAGTGGCATGGTGTGCAGTGTTGGCGTGTGGCATGTACCAGTGTGGAGAGACTACAGAGATGTACAATGTGGCAGATTGGAGCAGACAGAGGGAGAGAAACACTTTGGAGTGCAGCAACTTGGAAGAGACTGCTGGCTGCATTTGCAGTTAACAGAGGTTGGTATATCCCCCAAAGTCCCATTGACCCTAAACCCCCAGGAGAAGTAAAGGGGTCTATGGCCCCTCTCTTCAGTAACCTTCTCTCTCTCTCCTACTTAGGGTTTGGGGGCTTGGCGGAAGGGAGGTAGAAGCCTAAACACCCCAAATAAAGTAGAGTTTTAAAAAAATGGGTGCTACAGAGCATTGGTTGCTCTTCCAGAAGACCTGGGTTCAATTCCTAGTACCCAAGTGGCAGCTCACAAATGTCTGTAACTCCACTTCCAGAGCCATATCACTCTGCCAGAGGCAAGGAAATGATTCCTTTTGGGGATAAGAAACCTGTTTCACAAGTTCCTGAGGAAATCTGGTTTTTATCTAATCACCAGAAATCCTTCTATAGTTCAGCTAGAACTCATTTCTGAGAACTAATTATTTTTACACAATAGTCTGGCTAGTTTGTATGTCAATTTGACACAAGCTGGAGTCATTTGGAAGAAGTAATCTTAATTGAGGAAATACTTCTATCAGATTGGCCTGTTAACAAGCCTATAGAGAGTTTTCTTGATGAATGATTGATGAGGAAGGGCTCAGCCCACTGTGTGTGGTACCACTTCTAGGCTGGTGATCCTGAGATGTATAAGAAAGCAGTCTGGGGCTGAAGAGATGGTTCAGAGGTTAAAAACACTCCCTGTTCTTCCAAAGGTCCTGAGTTCAGTTCCCAGCAACCACATGGTTGCTCACAACAATCTATAGTGAGATCTGGTGTGCAGGCAAAAGGCCCTATGAATAATAAATAAATCTTAAAAGAAAAAAAAAAGAAAGCAGCTTGAGCAAGCCATGATAAGTCAGTGAGCAGCACTCCTCCACAGCTCTCCATCAGCTCCTAGCTCCAGCTTCCTGAGTTCCTGCACCAACTTCCTTCAGAGATGGACTGTCATATAGAAGTGAAAGCAAATGAACACTTCCCTTTCTTCCCAGATTGCTTTTGGTCATGGTTTTTAATCAAAGTAATAGAAACCAAACTGTGACACACAAAATGTCATCCTTCTGATGTGATGGTGGAAAGAAAAACAGAGAGAGAGAGGGAGAGAGAGAGAGATGGGGAGAGGGAGGTGGAGAGAGGGAGGAGGAGGAAGATGAAGAGGAGGAAGAACATGAGGAGATGAATATACAATGAGAATTGTTTATTAAGTGGTCTTAATAAACACTGTCCATTGTTTTCCAGTAAGGCTTCCCACAGCCCTATGGGAACATTGATTCATTTACATCTATTAACATTTTCTATTGTTAGGTGGGTTTTGTTTTGTTTTACATTCTGGTGTTTATATCCTTTAGTGTTAGCCAAGTGAAAAGAAGGAGTTTCAGGAGATTTTACTTGGAGTCTTCACCAAGTTCATGGAACTTGTGTACTATAGAGAAGATATGAGTGTGACTTCGGTTTTGAAATACCCTCCAGGCTAAAGTGGCTGATAACTCAGCATGGAACTGATAACACAGCATGGAACAGGGTGCACTAAACAGGACTGCACTTCCTCCAAAGGCAGGACAACACAGGCTTCTTATAGACCAGAGTGGTTCCTAGACGCTTCTTTGACCATCCCTATAGAAGCCTTGGAATCCTGAGTGGCCTGGGAAAATGACAAAGAACAGGCAAAACTGACAGTCGGTAGATGGGCAAGTCCACTGTCTGCAGACCTGTCTCCCAGGAGCCCAGCACAGTAGTGTCTGAGACTACAAAAGCCAGCCCAAGGGTCTCTTCCCCAGAGAAGGTACCTGCATGGGTGCCTGTTCATGAGAACTTCCATTCTGTCTTGGAAGAGGAGCCTGACACAAGGTAGGGAACAGAAGAAATGCAGCAGGCAAAGAGACCCTACCCTCACCTTGCCTGGTGGCTTCTCAGCTTTGAAACAGGCCCAAACAAGGCAATGAAGAGAAGGTTAAAGTTAGGCAACAGTGTGGAGTTATGATTGAGACAACCATCTTAACCTTTTAATTACTAAGTTATTTCCAATAAGCCTCACACCCTGAAACTGTTCCTCCTGGAGACACAGTTACTTCATCTGTCTGGAACTCCATCGATTATGTTGCTTAGGCCCAAAGCCATCTCTTTCACCCCACACTATACTGTTATGCCCAGTTTGTGAGACCCCCAAAGACCACCAGGAATTGACACTGCTGCAAAACACACAAGGGTTTACCACAAGCAGGGGGGATCCAAGCCTTAGCATTACATGATTAGGTAAGGGAAATTGACTTTTGAAATGATTGGTTTACTTTAGGTGCCAAGTCCATAAATAGTGCTGGCCTGGGCATCTGGGTGGGTTGCCAGGAGATGCTATCTCTTTAAGTGGTTTTAGCCATGCCATCTGGGCCAGTTTCCCAGCAACTAGGATGGGAAAAGAATGCAGTAAGACTGGTTCCTCCCTGCAGGTGGCTGGACATGTCTCCATCTGGCTGGCTTTTGTTCAGGTTTGTGCTTTAAACTTTAATTCAATAACCCACCCTCCCAAAAAAACCACCCTAATTTTTAATTCTTTAGTCTCTCATTCCTCCTTCCCATAATCATTTGAAGACCCAATCATGGGTCTTTCAGATTTGACACTAGAGTCCTCCAGATTTACTTTTCCACAATGAGATCTGAGTACCATTAACTGTATTGCTCCCAAGCATTCTTTCATGAAAGCCATCAAGGCAATTTAAAATACAAGGCCCACAGGTAAAAATTAAAATGAGTAGAGGTCCCTTCAGGGTGGATATAAGGGTTTTAAGCCAAGGAGAACTATTATACCATGGTTTAAACCATCCTCTGGAATCTTTTCTCTCTAGTGTCTCTCCAGGCTTTTTTGTCCAGTTGCTGCTCCCGCTAAGCAGGTCCCCAAGATAATAGCTAATGTCAGGGAGCCCCTTTTGACCTAGCATTTCAGCCTGTTAGTTGGGATTTGGGGTGGAGGTCTCTTCTTCTGAAATTGTTTCAGTTCTGACAATAGGACCGTTGGCATCAGGGGCTAGAAAGGCCAAAATGCCAGCCAAAGGCTGGGCAATGGGGCAGTCCTCAGAAGTGTCTGATTAGTTGATCCACCTGAAGAGGCAGGGAGCAATCATGTCAGCTTCCAGCAAGTCCAGATTTCAGCTTGCAGTCCACAGCTGATCCCCAAATAGATTCTGTCAACCAGGTGAAAATCTGCTGAGACAAATTCATACTAGAGGCAGAAGTTAATATTTGTCTAGCAAATGGGGAAAGTGAGGAATCCTAAGACCAAGGGGAAAAAAAATCATCTGGTGTCTGTTTGAGCTCTGCCAGATCCAGGTCTCATGACTTTTTGGTTTCTGAAACTCATTAGCATCACTATTGTTTTGAGATCCATACTTCAGAAAAAGCAGTCAACAGGTGTCTACAAGACAACAGAAGTAGACTCATGCCACTAAGACCTAGTAAAAGCTATGGCACATTAGACAAATGTTTTTGGCATGTTGAGATGTACCTTTAAGTCTATTTCCAGAAGACAACCAAAAGGAAATTAAAATCTCAAGCTTGTGACTGGATAATAAGCAGTCAGTGCTCTATCAGCTTACTAGAACTCTATTGATCAATGTCATAACTCTGAGCTTCTAAAACCCTCTAACATAAGCACAATAGCTGAGAGGAGGGAGAAATCTGAAATATCTCCCATTTTCAGTATGCCTTAAATTACTTTCTTAAGTCATTATAACTTACATTCAAATACCTCAAAAAACCTGTTTAGACCCTCCAATATTTCTTGCATTTACCAACTTTGAAACATTTTCCTAGACCCTTAAACAATCCCTATAACTTAAACTTTTATATCCCCATAACTTAAACTTTCATATCCTCAGACCTTACATCTATCCAGTTATTCTCTGTAAGACACAGGCAATTAACATGAAGTCTTGGCTGTCCTGGAACTCACTCTATAGACAAAGCTAGCCTTAAATTCACAGATCTGCCTGCCTCTGCCTCCCAAGTGCTGGGATCAAAGGCACGTGCCACCACGACCTGGCTTTTTTTTTTTTTTTAATTGAAAAAAAATTCTTTTGGAAGAAAGGATCTTCTTATATAGCCTTAGATGGCTTAGGACTTGTTGTGTAGCCTGGGCTGGCCTTGAACTTGCAGTAATCTTTGTCTCTGCCACTTGAGTATTCCTGTGATATGTGTATGCCACCAAGTGTGCGTAGCAGTTTCCTATCAGATTTGAACATTCCATCCTTCAGTAAAGTTCTTTAAGACAAAAGATAAACTACTCAAAATAACTTCAGGAAGTTCCTGAAACTGACAAGATTCTCTAAGTCCCTCCCTCCCAAAAGTAAGCTTAATAAAGATTGCTGAGAGTTACTCTCAAACAAGTCAAGCCATAGCACAGGACTACCCTGGATCTGCCAGCTCCCAAATTATGATACAAAGACATTACTATTTATGAAAGCTTAGGAAATATATCTGGGCATTCTCTCAGCTAGCTGATATCCTGACTAATTCTAGTCCGTGTCCTGCCACGTGGCCTGTTATCTCATGCAGGCCCAGCACTTGTACCTTACACCTCCTCCTTCCCCTTGCCTCTGATTCTTCCCACAGAGACTCTCTTTCTGCCTGAAAGTCTGGTCTTCCCTCTCCTGCCTCAGCTATTGGCCATCAGATCTATTAAACCAATCAGAAGGTGAGGGAGGTGTGTGTTTACAAAATACTGAGGCAGGTGATGAACCATAATAATAATAATACCAAAATCCGGACAGTACTCAGCTCTCTATTGGTGCAAAAATCAACATTTGAATAATACAAAGACAGTCTTTCTTTACACAGTGCACAAAACGATTATCCCAACAAAGCTGCAAAGAAGAATCTCAGAGGAGCCAAGATGTAAATAAGACTCTGAGACCAGAATGACTTTCTGGTGAACCAACTGAGCTGCTTAATAGAGGTTTAGACCAGCCGAATCACTTGGAAAGACTCTCCATCCTTTGAGCTGCCTGCAGGCTGCGCAGTGTGCTCCAGGTTCCCAGTTTTTGTGAGGTTCACCTATACTCCTGTAAGTAACCCAAATAAAACACATTGGTTCGCCAGGTTGGACTTTAATGGTATCTGTTGTTTGTTGTGTTGTGGTCTCCCCATCTGGGGTGAGTAGAGAGTGTGTTGTGTCTCCCCAGGAAGAGTCTTGTCACACGACACCAAGCAGATTTTAGGTTTTCTAAATTTACAAAGGAATACTCTCTCTTTCTCCTCCTTTGTACTTTCAGTACTCTCTTATACTTCCAAAGGCCAAAAACTCCAAAAAACAAGAAAGCCGTAAGGAGAGAACTATTAACCCATTAAAGTGAAGTGACTGTGCTTGCTAATTCATTATTTCCTACATTCCAAGCAACCATGAGGACGTCACAGGGACTTTTGGACAGTACCCTACATATCTGTTCCCCTAACTATTCATTCATCCCCCATACACACACACTCATACACACACACACACACACACACTAAGAAGAATGGGCATCCAATATCATCAGAGTGGCAGAGTAGAACTTTCCAGGGCTTCTTCCCTGTGACTGTGCCCATTTCAACAACTACCCACTTACAAAAGCATCTTCCCAAGAGCTAAGAAACCAGGCGAGAAGCTACAGTACTTGGGTATAGCAAGGAAATATGAGAAGATGTCTTGAAGAAGGCAGGGAGACAATTTTACCTTCTCTGTTGTCCAATCCTGTTTTCTTGGGAACTACAGAGAACTGGGAACCGCTGGGAACCTGCCCAAATTAAACACAATGAGGTATGTGCAAGCAGCAATGAGGTGTGTGCAGACCCAGATGCCAGGTTGCTACTTATGATGGAGCCTCCCAGTAACAGATGAGGCCTCAGCCTCAAGCTCAATTCCTGCTCCTGGTCCAGACCAGCAGAATCAGGTCTGCTCACACAGCAGAAATTATATACATTTCATTTTTAAAGTGTTTTTTGTTTGTTTGTTTGTTTTTAATCATGAGCAATTGTCACAGCTTCAAGACTTCGACCAATGGAATGTGCTGATTTAGGCCTTTTAAAAATTTATTAATTTTGCCAGGTGTTGTGGAACACACCTTTAATTCCAACACATGGGAGGCAGAGGCAGGTGGATCTCTGTGAGTTCAAGGCCAGCCTAGTCTACAGAATCCTAGGACAACTAGGGCTACACAGAGAAACCCTGTCTCATAAAAACCAAAATAAAATTAAAATTTGTAGCATTGAATTTAGTGTGTATGAGTGTTTAGCTTGCATGTCTGAGTACCATGTGAATGCCAGGTACCTGAGGAGGTCAAAAGAGGCATAGGATCCTTTGGAATTTGAGTTATAGACAGTTGTGAGCAGCCTGTGGGTGCTGGGAATTGAACCTGGATCCTCTGCAAGAACAAGTGCTAAACCATCTCCTCAGCTCTTTAGAGCTCACTCCTGTTAGTCCCTGAGGGCACAAGTACTCCAGTTCTTTGTGTCCTGTTTTGTTTCGTGGTGTTTTTTTAAATCTTAAATCAGCAGTTGCATGCCGTTCTGAGCTACCTGTTGTGCATGCTGGGAACCAAACTTAGGACTTTGGAAGAGCAGTACATACTCTTAGCTGCTGAACCATCTGTGCTTTTCTGAGAACGATCTCACTGTGGAGCCCTGTGTAGACCAGGTCGGCCTCAAACTCAGAGATCTGTCTGCCTGCCTCTGCCTCCTGAGGGTGCCATCACACGTGGTATCCATGTGTTCTCTTTCATAATGCATTCTAGAAATCAGAACTCATGAGGAAAAAATTTTTAAAGAGTTGTTGTTGTTATTACTATTATTATTATTATTATTATTATTATTATTATTATTAATGTTTTTCTAGATAGGGTTTCTCATGTAGCCCTGGCTGTCCTGAAACTTGCTCTATAGACCAGGCTGGCTTCAGGCTCACAGAGATCCACCTGCCTCTGCCTCTTTTTATTTTAATTTTTAAGATTTTACTTTCAGATTAAGATGTTCTGCCTGCATGTGGGCCTCCACACCAGAGGAGGGCACCAGGTCTCACTACAGATGTTAATGAGCCACCATGTGGTTTCTGGGAATATGAACTCAGGACCTCTAGAAGAGTGGCCAGTGTTCTCAACCTCTGAGCCATCTCTCTAGCCCACAAGCCTCTGCCTCTTGAGTGCTGGGATTAAACGTGTGCACCACCACTGCCTGGCTAAAAGTTATTATTTTTATTTAATGTGTAAGTGTGTGTGAATGTATGTGCCTCATATGTGTGAATGAATGTGTACCATATGTGTGCAGGTGCCCTCAGAGGCCAGAAGAGTCTTTGAGACAGGGTCTCACTCCTGATCCTCGAACTCACTATGTAGAATAGGCAGGCCTTTGGCTCACAGAGATCCACCTGTGTCTGCCTCCCAAGATTGAAATTAAAGCCTTGTACCACCACACCAAGCCTAATTTCACTTCTTCTTCTTATTCTTCTTCTTATTATTATAATTATTGTCTTTTGAGACAGGGATTCTGTGTGTAACTTCTTATTTTTTAAACTTATTTATTTATGTATTTTTTTTTTAATGTAGGAGTGCTCTGTCTGCATGTACAGCTACATACCAGAAGAGGGTATCAGGTACCTTTATTGATGGTCATCAGTTACCATGTAGTTGCTGGAAATTGGACTCAGAACCTCTGGAAGAGCAGCCAGTGTTCTTAACCACTAAGCCATCTCACTAGCCCACCTAATTCTTAATATTGTTGGTGCCAAGCAAGTACCCTACCACTGAACAATATGCCCCACCCCTAATACTTAAAAATCTTTCTCTCTCTCTAGCCAGCTATTGTTTTTTGAGACAGGGTTCCAGGTTGTCCTGGAACTTGCTCTGTAGATCAGATCTATCCTTGAACTCTGCTGGCCTCTGCCTCTGCCTCCCAAGTGCTGAGATCAAAGGCTCATGCCACTACTGCCTAGCTTTAATTTTGTTGTTTTGTTGGGGTGTTTGTTTATTTGTTTGTTTGTTTGAGACGGAGTTCCTTTGTGTAGCCTTCACTGTCCTGGAGCTCACTCTGTAAACCAGGTTGGTCTTGAACCCACAGAGATCCACCTGTCTCTGCCTCCCAAAGGCTGGGACTACAGGCGTGTGCCACTCAGCAAATTTTTTTTTAAGTGAAATTCAGATACTAGTCTATAGGCACTTGTATAGCCCAGGATGACCTTGATTTTGAAACCCTTTATCTTAGCCTCAGAGAAATAGAATTTATAGGTCTGTGTCTCCATGCCTGGCAATGTTTTAAATTTTTTTTTTTTATGTATTCATGTTTTACCTACATGTATGGATGTGCCACTGTGTGCCTGGTGCTTGCAAAGGCCAAAAAAGGGCATTGGATCCCCTGAGACTGGAGTTAAGGATGATGGTGAGCTGCCATGTGGGTACTGGGACTTGAATTGGGTCCTTTGAAAAAATAACAAGTAGCCATCTCTCTAGAATTTTGATAACACTCTTGGTTGGATTGAAAGTGTGTACATTCTTGTCTAATGTTAAGCAACTTAGCAATAACTAGAAGATAGTAGCTCTCGAGAGCTGACGCATAGGCCAGCACCTGAATTTATGAGCTGCTGTTGTTTGTTTCCTAGCACCCAGCCATCAAGCTTCTGTGGAAATGCATGCTACAGAATTCCTGAGAGGGACCTCTTTCTGTCCCGAATTCTTAGGGATGTTTCCTTAGTAATAAGCAACTCTCTTTGGCTTTGTGAATAGTCTAGTGGTGGGCATGTGGACAAAGCCTAGGTTTTTATTTGGCTGCTAAGAGTTGCCAGGTAAATCTACAGCCCAGTTCAGAGCAGGCATTTTTGTATGGCCTAGATCCAGATGTGCCTAAAATTCATTTCTCTAGACATTCAGTTATGGGAATGAATCAGATCCTTTCTTTTGTTGAAAGGATTGACTCCCCATCCCCAAAAGGGACATGACTCTCCATTGACATGCACAAGAGGCTTCATACCAAAACCTGTGATGGCCTCCAGGCTCCTAGGTCCCTATTCACAAATACTTGTTCCACACTCATAGCTACCACCCTGGTCCCCTAGGCCTTCTCACCCCCTCCTCCACCCTAAATGCCCTCCAGCTCACAGGCTCATGTTCTAACTCTTCTCTGTTACTGCCCTCTGTTCTCCTGCTATTGCCCCATTTCTTTCTGTCTTCACTGTCCTCTCCTGCTCTTCCAGCCCTTACCATATTCAATTTTTCTTCCATCTCTGGACTCTGTCAGATGCCTCTGGATATTTTCTCTCCCTTATCCATAATAAAAATCTTTCTCCCTCCCATGTCCCCACCAGGCATGGTTGATATAGCACATGCCTAGGCAGAGGCAGGCAAGTCTCTGAGTTGAAGCCAGCCAGGGTTACATAGAGAAACTCTGTCCCCAAAAACTAAACCAGCCACCAGTGATGGCACATGCCTTTAATTCCAGCACTTGGGACACAGAGGCAGGAGGATCTTTGTGAGTTCGAGGCCAGCCTGGTCTACAGAGTGAGTTCCAGGACAGCCAGAGTTGTTACACAGAGAAACCCTGTCTCGAAAAAACAAACAACAAACAACAAAACAAACAACAACAAGGGCTAGAGAGCTGGCTCAGTGGTTAAGCGCACTTGGCTTCTCTTCCAGAGGTCCTAAGTTCAATTTCCAGCAATTACATGGTGGCTCATAACCATCTTTATTGAGCTCTGATGTCTTTGTCTGGCATGTAGCTGTACATGAAGATAGAGCATTCATACAAATAAAATAAATAAATTTATAAAACAAAACAAACAAACAAACAAACAAAAAACCCCAAACCGTTATGGGTTCAGGAATAGCCACACACTGACCATTCGGACACCAGACTCAGACTGATGGAAGTTTATTGAATGCTGAACAAAAACTGACCAGTCAGGGCCACAATCTAGACCGGGGAGCCAGACTATGATGCTGGTCTGTTTCTAAGGCAGGTTTTTTAGGCAAAAAACCGTAACCAGGTAATAACCAGGTCACCAGGTGTAGGAAGCGAGAGGGGGCAGCATTACATCATTTTGACTAGCTAAACATAATCTATTTTGTTCCAAATGTATTATAACTAGGTAGCTAGACAAAGGACTTTAAGCTGATTGGCTGAGATTTAGGATTCTGGGTTTAAGGAACATAGCAGAATGTTTTGGTCTTAACTCCAGCAGAAAAATGCATTTATCATCTATTGTTTTATTCTGAACAGCAAGTGTTGAACTATTGAATATCCTGGTCTCAGCCATGTATGCCTAAGAACTTGAACTTAATTTCATTTTATGATCAAAATGGAGACTTGGAGGCAAGATGGCTTCTGATATGCTAAAGGCTACAGCAGGTGTTAACAGAGGAGCCATAGTTATGGTAAGAACTAAAGTAGGTCTCAACAGAGGGGCTACTGAATTTAAGCAGGTTACAGCAAATCAAACAGAACCTTCCCCCTCCAGGAGCAGCCATTTCAGTGATTTCTCTACTGTGCCCCCTCATGAACAGAAGCTAGCCTGGAACTCCTAAGAGAAACAACTATCCTCTGAACACTACTTTCTGGGATTAAAGATGTGTGCTACTGTGTTAGTTAATTTTATGTCAGTTTGACAACAGCTCAAGTCATTTGGAAAGAAAGACTCTCAACTGAGAAAATGCCTCCATGAGATTTGCCTGGGGCAACCCTAAAGTGCATTTACTTGGTGATTGATGTGGGAGGACAAGCTCACTGGGGAGTGTGGTCCTGGATGGTTCAGAAAAGCAGGATGAGAACATCATGGAGAACAAGCCAGAAACATCATACCTTCATGGCTTCTGCTTTAGCTCCTGCCTCCAGGCTCCTGCCAGGACTTCTCCCTGTGATGGAGTGAGACCTGAGAGTTGTAAGCTGAAATAAACCCCTTCCTCCCCACGTTGTGATGGTTTGGGTCATGGTGCTTTATCCAAGCAATAGAAATCCTAAGACAGCCACCATTCCTGGCCTTCTTGTGGCTTTTTATTATCTAGCACACATCCGTTTTCTTCTTTCCATGGTAAGAGCACCCTGATTTCTTTCTTTTTTACTGATTCCTTATGTGAATCCAGGAAGTTGTCCTGACCAGGGCCATGAGGGAATGAAAAACTAAACTAAAATAGAAACAGTGACACAGAGCAGCTGGAATCTGGTACTCTCTGCTCTCCAGTGGAGAAGCCTCAGCAACCTGAAAGCTCAGCACGTTTATTATATAGCATTGAGCAGGGAGGCAGCGTTATTGCATGCAACTCAACAAGGATGCAGGGCTTGTGGTGTACAACTGAATCAAAGATACAGGGTTAGCTAATCTTGGTAAGAGCAGTCTCGGTAGAATGGCAGTCTTCAGGCTGTAAATATCTGAGGAATGAAAGCTATGGTGAACATTTTCTCCACACACTATCAACATTCCCATATGGACCAGAGGAAGACTTTGCCTTCAGTGATGGTTTGAATAAGAATGGCCCCTGTAGGCTCATATATTTGAATGCTTAGTCACCAGGGAGGGGAACTCTTGATAGGATTAGAAGGATTGGAGAAAGTGTATCACTGGGGATGGACTTTAAGATTTCAAAAGCCCATGCTAGGCCTAGTTCTTTTTTTCTCTTCCTGCTGCCTATGGATCAGGATGTAGCTTCCCCCGGCACCACATCTGCCTGCATGCCACCATGTTCTCCACCATGATGGTAATAGAGTAAACCTCTGGAACTGTAAGCCAGCTCTCAACTAAATGCTTTCTTTCATAAGAGTTGCCTTGGTCATAGTATCTCTTCATAGCAACAGAAAAGACTAGGATACCATCCCTCTGAGCCGCACTCTGAGAAGAAAGCTCTTCCATTTCCTCATGGGTCTCAGGCAATGGTTCTTGGCATGGCTCTCTATCATCAACAACACATACTCAGGTTTCAGGAACTCAGGGCTTCCTCCACTTCCCTTTTTTCCTCCCTCATTTCTTCTCTTCCTCCTTCCCTTCCTCCATATGTCCTTCCTCCTATACAGGGCTTCACTATAAAGCCCCAAGTAGCCTGGGACCACTATGTAGACCAGGTAAGCTTCTAACTCAGAGATCCTCCTGCTTCTGCCTCTTGAATGCTGAGATTAAAGGCATGAACCATTTTTTTTGGTGGGGGAGTCTGAAAAAACAAACAAACAAACAAAAACAACAACCCAAGCAGTCACAAGAGTCAAGCAAAGCAAGATCTTTATTTGAATTAGGCAGCAAAAAACTGACCAGCCTGAACAGCACAGATTCAGGAACTGACTCTTTAAATGTTCATTTTAGGATTTAAGCAGATGACAAAATCTTATTGTACTCAGATCACTACTGGATGATCAGGGCCATAGAACAGACCCAGGAGCTGAACTGTGACCCTGAAGAGAAATTGTACAGCATTTTTAAAGGATGGAACCCCAAAGTGAGGGGAAACAGGGTGGGCTGTAGCACTGTCCAATCATATTTTGATAGAAGGGGTTGAGTAAGTGTTGATGACTGGGCCTTATCTGGGTCACCTGTTTCAGGGTCCTTGATTCAGCTTTTGTAGTCAGGTCCCCTCCTGGACTCCTGGCCCAGAATTCAAAATGATAAGGGAACAAGCTGCATAGAGTCAATTTATGTCACGACGAGCAATACATTTATGACTTGTGTGCCTTGGTTTAGATAATCAGCAACTTCCCTCTTTACATCCTTTACTGGTTACCAAACAAACATGAAATGCTTGAAGAAGCAGGAAGGGACTTGGTTCTGGGGCCTGGGAATATGAACTCAGTTTTGACCTTATCAGGAAGATGGAGGTTGTTCCTGAGATGGCTGGACTCTGGTAACTCTCCTAACAGTTATCGCTGACTTCTTGACAGTGATTCTCCCTGGTTTTAGGCCCCTGAGCTTTTTGTGCCTTCTTTTTATCAGCAGTTAATCGTGTCACTAGGACCAGCCAAGTATCTGAACCACAATACCCTGACCACACTGATTGGTTTAGAGACAGTTATCTGGCCTAATTCCATCATTCATTCATTCATTCATTCATTCATTCATTCATTTAATTAACTTATTTGAGAAGCCATCTGTAACTGAACCTGTGGAATTAAGTCATCTTTCTGCATGAGCCTCCAGAATAGGTGTTGTGATTTGAATGAGATGTTCCCCCCACAAATCTCAGGAATTTGAATATTTAGTCCCCAGGTGGTGGGTATATTGGGTATTTTTTAGGAGGTGTGGCCTTGCTGAGCAGGTATGTCACTAGGGCCCAGCTTTGAGGTTTCCAAACTATGCTAGTATACCAGCTTTCAGTTTTTAGTTCAAGATGCGAGCTCTAAGCTGCTGTGGCAGCTGCCTGCAGCCTGCTACCATCTATCACCATTGTGGACCATTATCCCTCTGAAACCTTAAGCCCCAAGTAAGACCTTCATTCTATAAGTTGCCTTGGCTATGGTGTTTTATCACAGCAATAGAAAAGCAACTAATACAGTAGGTTGGACTGTCAGTGTGATGAGAACAGGAGACAGGATCTGGCTGGGCTGTTGGGGGAGTGCTGGGAAAGGAGTAGTTCTGCCCCTGTGCTTGATAATCAGCTCTGTCTTGGCCAGAAGCCTAGAATGTTCTTGTTTCTATGAGAAGTTGTGCCCCAGTCACAGGTCAGAAATTCCAATAATGTTTAAATGCACTGGTTTGTTTTCTGGTTTCCTGTTTTTATCAGGAACTTAATGAGCACAGCTGCCTGGAAGGTCTGTGTGGTCAGATCTTCATTATCTCTTGAAGCTTCCAAACTCGATGCAGACACTAGGATGGAGAGGCACACGAACACCTCCTGGTGGGTCAATTAGACTGACCAGGTCATCCACCAGACCTCTACCCAGGAAGTCCCTCAAGTTAATAAAACCCTTAGATAAAAACCATCTTTTAATGAAAGCTCTGGCCAACCCATCCATGCAGTCAATGAATAAAAATGTAATAAATTCAAATTCTAACTCGATAGTGGAGAAATGAATAATGTTTTCCCTCGGTGAAAGGGGAACCCCAGACATGTTAATCATAGGATACACCATCTCAGGTAGGTAGAAGGGACACAGCCCAAAATCTAATGTGAAATTGGTAATTGTAGTTAAAAAGAGTTAATGCTATACTTGCCAAAAGTCTGGATTTTAAGTGTTTTCCCTGAAACAGGCACTTAGAAGCTTCTTTTGCTAAAAAAGTCCCCACCTGGGCCCTGTCTTAGTTATTGTTCTATTGCTATGAAGAGACACCATGACCAAGGCAACTCTTATGAAAGAAAGCATTTAACTGGAGGCAAAGAGAGAGTAAGCTTTGGCCTGGCATGGGCTTTTGAAACCTCAAAGCTATCCCCCCACTGACATGCTTTCTTCAGTGAAGTCACACCTCCTAGTCTTTCCTAAACAGTCCACCAATTTAGAAACAAACATTCAAATTTTCATTCAAACTACTACAAACACCAAATGCACAGAGGCTTAAGTTATTTAGATAAAACGGGATAGTATTTGCATATAGCTTACCCATATCCTCCCATGTAGGTTGTGTGTATGTGTGGTGTGACAAGGTTTATAGCCTAGGCAGGTCTTGGGCTTCTTATGTAGAGGAGAATGACTTTGAACTTCTGGTCCTTCTGTCTCCACCCCCAAGGAATAGGATTATAGTTGTGTACTGTCATATCCAGTTCATGTAAGCTGAGGGAGGCTGTAGGCATGGCTCAGCAGTTAAGCGCTTGTACTGGTTTTGCAGAGGACCAGAGTTTGCTTCTCAGCACCCATGATGGATGGCTCACAACTCTTCCCTGCCTTCTTCTGGACTCCAAGGGCACATGCACTCACACTTGCACTCACCTACCACATATGTAATTAGAAATAAAGTAGGCTTCAAATATAAAATAATCAAGTTGATGGCTGAGGACGTGACTCAGTAGTAGAGACTGCCTGTCTCGATTGCCCAGCAATGCAGAAAGCAGTAATGCAAACTACAGAAGCTGTGCTATAACAGACCAGAAGGGGGTCGGAGCACTTAAGACAATGTCATTGTTCACTCAGGTACTGAAGGCACATGTGGAGACAGTCATCTCCACATGCTGAACACACAGGAATATATGCTTTTACTGTCAGGTGTTTTAGTAACAGCCCAAATTAGGTAGCACCATCTGACTAAACTGAAATGTTGCTTTACAGATTTTCAACCTTCCTAATGCTGTGACTCTTTAATACAGTTCCTCATGTTGTGGTGATCCCCAGCCATAAAATTATTTTTGTTGCTATTTCATAACTGTAAGTTTGTTGCTGTTATGAATCATGGTGTAAATATTTTTGGAGGTTTGCCAAAGGGGTCTAGACCTACAAGCTGAGAACCACTGCTTTAGAGAAAGTGCAGTAACTGCTACTTTCTCTTGTTTCTACCTGATCTTTAGGAGGGTGCAGGGAGATGGCTCACAGCGTCACCAGGAGTCATAGGTGGCAATCTCCACCCAACCTGTATGGCCCATTGTCTTACTTTTCCTGTTGATGTGATAAAATATTGTGACAGGGGCTGGAGAGATGGCTCAGAAGTTAAGAGCACTGGCTGTTCTTCGGGAGGTCATGAGTTCAATTCCCAGCAACCACCTGGTGGCTCACAACCATTTCTAATGAGATCTGGTGCCCTCTTCCGGCCTGCAGGTGTACTTGCAGGCAGAATACTGTATACATAATGAATAAATTAAAAAAAATATTGTGACAACAGCAACTTAAGAGAGAGAGTGCATGTTGGCTCTTAGCATATGGTGGGGCTGCTGCATCCGAATTCCAGAAACAGAGGAAAGTGAATGCTGCCACTCCCTCTTTTTTTTTTTCTCCTCAAAAACGTTTAGGTGTGTTTATTTTTTTTTAACTTTTTATTGATTCTTTGTGAGTTTCACATCACCCCGATCTCACTCATCTCCCCACTCCTTTGTATCAGCCCTCTGCCCTTGCAACCCCCCTCAAAATAAACAAAGCATAGAAAATAATTCATTCTGGAAGCTGTACCATGTTGCTGTGTGCCACGTACACACAGGCTTTTGTCTATACAGCTTACTTGCAAATGTTCATTGCAATGAGTCATTGGTCTGGTTTGTCACCTCTGGCTTCTGGTACACCAGCAATACTGGATCCTCACTGGGACTCCTGTCAGGTAGTTATTGCCTTGTGTCATGGAGATCCTGCAGCTTTGGATCTACAGGACCATCCTTGCCACATGTTCCAGCAGTTCACGGATGGGGTACATGTTGGGGTGGGTCGGGTCAAAGCCTTAGATCTGGGCCTGGGTGGGAGCTGAGCTGGTCAGCCCACCAGCTTTCCTGATCTCACAGCACCAGAGCAAGCTCTCCAGCACTGCTCCAGTTAGCTCACCCAATGCTGCAGCCAAGGGGCAGGGGCAGCACTCTAGCTCAATGGCACCCTTGCCACCCTCCCTGCAGCTAGTGAGGGGCAGGATCAGCCTCTTGTTCTCTTGACCTGGGCCAGCTCTCCCAACTGCTCCAAGTGGTGAGGGGCAGAAAAAGCTCTCCTAACTGCCACAGGTGGTGAGGAGTGAAGCAGAAGGCATTATCCCCATGCTCCATGCCACCTAACAGCAGAAGTATTCCTTCTTTTTAAACAGTTACAACCCTAGAATAGGAAATGGTGCCACCTTCCCTTAGGTACTACTTTTAGGAGGGCTTTTCCCATCTCAATGAACATAACCAAGGCAATTCTCACAGGCACCCAGTGGTTCACCTGCTAATCCCTCACAGGCATGCCTGAAGGCATGTCTCCTAGGTGATTGTAATATAATCAAATTCACAATCAATAATCACCATCACTCCTATAATACATATAAAAAGTCTACAAGAGGGCAGCTAGAGAGAGGGCTTAGCAATTACTAACAGAGCACTTACTGTTCTATTAGAGGAGCAGAGTTCAGATCCCAGCAGCCAAATCAGGTAGCTTAAAAATGCCTGTAACTCCTGCTCCAAGGGATCTAGTGCCCTCCCTGGCCTCCGCGCATACCTGCTTTAACATACTTTCATATAAATGAAGAGACACATAGTTACATAAATACACTAAAACAAATCTTTTTTAAAGATTTATTTATTTATACATATGAGCATTCTATTTGCACATAGGACTGCATGACAGAATAGAGCATCAGATTCCATTATAGATAGTTGTGAGCCACCATGTGGTTGCTGGGAATTGAACTCAGGACCTCTGGAAGAGCAGACAGAGCTCTTAACCACGGAGCCATCTCTCCAGCCTAAAATAAACCTTAAAAGGAAAGAAAAAAGGCCAAAAGAGAGGCCTGGTGTGGTGGCTTATGCTTCCAATTCTCACACTTAGGAGTATGAGGCAGGAGGATGGTTGAGACTTTAGTCTGTGCTGCATATCAAGGGCTAGCCTGGAATATGAGTGAGAGTTGTCAAAGAAAAAGAAAGGAAGGAAGGAAAAAAGAAAGGAAGGAAGGAAGAAAGGAGAGGAGGAGGGAGGGAGGAAAGGAAGGAAGGAGGGAGAGAAGGAAGGAGGGAGGGAAGGAAGGAAGAAGGGAAGGAAGGAAGGAGGGAAGGAAGGAAGGAAAGAAAGAGGGAGGAGGACATCTAGGGAGCAGTAGATAGAAGAGCTAGACCTTAGTCCTCTCTCATGGCAGAGCGGGCCTGAACCAACCCACACTCACTTTTAGTTGTTTGTTAGACTTCAAGGCCTGAAGCAGCTTGTGAAAAAGCTGTTCTGCATGCTGTTGAGGGGAGGCTTGGCTATGGAAAGTCTCATGTTAATACTTCATTAGAGATTTAAATTTATCTCTGTCCCCATGGGCCTTGTTTGTTCTCTCCTCCTCCTGCCTCCACCTCCCAAGTGTTGGGACATCTGAATGGTTTTATGGCTGGGGATGGAACCCAGAGCTTGCTGCAAGGCAAGCAAGCATTTCATTTAGCTCATTTGTTCTCAACAGCAAATTATCTTTAATGTTCAGATTCTAATCACAAAGTTAAGAGCCATAGCATATTGCATTTAGGCTAAAAGATATCAAATTGTGAATGTAATCAGATTGTATGCAGTCTTACTTTAGTAATTGGAATGATTCTTGGATTTGAACATTGCTGTTGTTCTGCTCATGATTAGAAGCTTATATTTTAATAGTGGATACTATTGTCAAGCACACCTTTCCCCCTTTAATTGTATGAAAAAAATTCAAATTTACTTAATTTAAAAACAATTTAGGGAACAAAATATTCACTGAAAAGCTGTCTACTAAAGTCAAACTCTAAGGGCAATAAGCATTATATTTTGTGAAATATATCCTATAGACATGCTTTATCACTTATCTGTTACACTGGATGCTTACTTTTATATATTATATGAGTAATACATATTTCATTGTAGCAGTGGCATCAGATAATAAATTTTTTTCACTTACAAGATGTATTTATTTATTATAATAATGCAGCATTCTACCTTCATGTGTGCCTGTGCACCAGAAAAGGGCACCAGTATCACTATAGATGGAAATAAATCACCATGTGGTTGGTGGGAGTTGAACTCAGGACCTTTGGAAGAACAACCAGTGTTCTTAACCTCTGAGCCATCTCTCCAGCGCCAGTTAATAAAATTTATACAACAAGAGAATCACTGTGTATACCACATTTTTGAATCAGTAAGCCTCAGGGACAATATTATATACATGTTAGGTGAGTCCAAGGGCTTGAATGCAGGTCATCTAGCAGGCACCTTTAGGTGCTGAGCCATCTTGCTAGCTCAATGACCAAATACTAAACTTGTAAACAGTAGATATCAACAATGCGGACTTGAGTTTAAGTAGTAACATATGTAACAAAGCTGAATTTGAAAACTTTTGCCAGTAAGATTAGGTAGGGTATCTTTTATATTCTAGAAGCTTAAGGGAGCGGTAGGCCTAAAATTTAATTAAATAAAACACATTATCATCTTGCAATTTATATTGTGTAAGATGATGGAGCCTTGACAGGAGGAAATTAAAACAGCAAAAGCTTCACAAATGCTTATTTAATACTGAGTACCACCACCTGCTTGTCTGTGCACATAACAAGCCGGGTCTTAGAACATGGGCAATCACAAAGGAGACACATAAAGATTACAGATAAAGAGAACCACATGCTCAGGAGCGCTCATTTAATACTAAATAGCTACCACTGAGCTGATGCTTGCTCTCTGCATAGAATCCTCACGACCACCTGAGCATTTAGAGGCTTTTATCCCCTCTTCTGTCCAGAACAGAATCAAAAGTTGTGCAGGACATGATGGTGCATGCCTTTAATCCCAGGACTGGGGAGACAGAGGCAGGCAATTGGAGGACAGTGTGCTCTACACATTGAGCTCCAGGTCAGCCAAGTGTGAGACTGAAACAGGAACAACACACCTTGCAAGTTAAGGTTTCTGTTTGCAGTAAGATAGTTAAGAATATGTTCTTGTTGGTCCTGTGTTAAGTCCTTCCAAGTTAAGTTTCTACACCAAGCTTGGGATTCACATGACACACATCCTTACCCTTGTTCCTTCCCTTTCATTGTATCTGACAACGTGTAACAGCCAGTTCTCTGGACCCTGAGAACAACTTATCTCTCCTATAAAAGGAATTTCAAGAGACTGGCAGGGGCTGCTCTCTCAAACCCTGAGTTAGCGTGAGGCAGCTGGCCAACCAGTCCCTGTGCACCCCAAAATAAACCTTGCTCTTACTGAACAATCATGGATTCTCAGGTTTAACACAAGATTAGACAGTGAGACCCTGTCTCAGAAAACAAAACAAAATTAAAGTTAATGAATGTGTTGTGCGTGTCCAAGACAGGATTTCTTTGTGTAGCCTTGGCTGTCCCATCAGTAGTTTAGGCTGGCTTGGAATTTACAGAGATTCGCCTCCTTTTACTTGTGTGCTGGGATTAAAGACGAGTGTACCACTGCCCTTCTCTTTCTTTCTTTCTTTCTTTCTTTCTTTCTTTCTTTCTTTCTTTCTTTCTTTCTTTCTTTCCTTTCTTTCTCTTCCTTCCTTTTTTCCTTTCTTCCTTCCTTCTCTCTCTCTCTCTCTCTCTCTCTCTCTCTCTCTCTCTCTGTCAGGGTCTTGCTTTATAGCTCTGGCTGGTCTGGAAACTCGCAATGAAGACCAGGTAGTTAGTTCTGCCTGCTTTTGCCTCGAGTGCTGGGATGAAAGTCACCATCCCCGGCCTGGAGTTGTCTGATTTAGCACTTATCCTTGTTTCTAAGAGACGTTACGGAGGATCTCAAATTTGAGGCCAGCGAGTCGTAACAATATAGCGAGTTCCTTTTTGAGAATAGAAAAGAGGGAAGTGGTGAATGAAAGAGAAACGAAAGCATCCCGCCGGGCTTCTGGGGCTGCAACTGGACACACGGAATAAAGGGGAGATTTGAAACAGGTGTAGGTGTATCTAAGGCCTAGGAGCAATGACAAATCAAGCCTCGGCACCTCCAGGTGGCTTTCGGTCTTCGCTTCCGGCTGCCCCACCCCTCCCCACTGCCATACAACCGCACACCCGCCGGCCTTCACCTGCAGGCCACTACAACAGCCGTCCCGGCCGCGCCCTAGGTCCGGAGACACCTGGGACAGAGGCACCGCCCAGCACCCCTTGCGTAGCGCCGGATGCAGAGCGGGCGAGAGGGCGTGTCCACGCAGGCCAAATCTCATTGGCCTTCTCGGCTGCCAGTCGCATTCGCCTTTTCCTCTGCGCCCTCCTGCTTGGCTCGGCTGCCGGGCGGGGACTTCCGGCTTGGGAGGAGCGACGGTCCGAGGGCGGGGCCGTGTGGAGGAGGAAGCAGGCCAGGCCGGGCGGCGGCTCTCCGGGGCGAAACCATGGACAGCCAGGGCAGGAAAGTGGTGGTGTGCGACAACGGCACTGGGGTAAGACCCCGCGGGCCAGCCGCGTGTGTGTGAGGGGTGCGCGCGGACCCTCGGCTGAGGGGCTGGGCTGCGGGGGCTCGGACAGGCGCGCGGGCGGGCTCTCGGGGGATGCGGGCAGGCGCGCGGGAGGGCGCTCGGGGGCGCGGGCCGGCGCCGAGTCGGTGGCTCGGAGCTAGGTTGCCGGGAGTGCACCCGAAGGCGGCGAAACCTGTCCCCACGCGCCCCCGACCATCCGCCCACGCTCCGCGTCCCGAAAACCGTGGCCCGGTGTGGGTCTAGGTTGGCAAGAGGCCCCGTTCCTGGGTGGTGAGGAGGTCTCCATTTCCGAGCCTCGCCCGTGTCCATCCAGGACCCAGCGGCCTTCCTTTTCCTGTGTAGCTGAAGATGCCGAGTGCGAGGCAGGAAACGGGTTCCGCAGAGAAAAGGGGAAGTGCTGTCAGGCCCTGGGCCGCGGCCCCAGCTCTCGGCTTCGCGTCTGCTTCAGGAGAGTGTGTGGGCCGTCAGTGTTGCCTGTGGTTTTGAGAGAGGGGGATGGTCGGCGGCTCCTGGTTCACCTTTTGCTTTGCTTGCATAGACCTTCTCTGTGGGAAGACTGAGGAGACCTAGGACCTCTCCTGTTGTTACTTCTAGTGGGAAGTAGGTCAGTTCTGGTTCCTCCTCTCTGCCTCTTTATTCTGTTTAAGTGCAGGATACAGACGTTGGTCTTGAAGATCCTAAAATTTTCAAAATCAGACTAAAGAGCTGATTTAGAAACTCTTTGCAAGTGGTTTCTATCCCCATTCAAAATGTGTTAGGGGCATTAAAGTCCCAGTTTTGAAGATGAAAATGTTTCTTTAGAGTGAATTCTTTAGTGATACCTATGTATGCGAGTGCTGCAACATTTGTGACTTTTCTCATCACTACCACAAAAATGACACACAAATTAAAATAGATTTTCCTTGAACTACCTCTTTGGAGCCTGATTGTTGAGGGGGGGGGAAAGCAGCTGATATTCACTGCCATTCTACTGCCCTTGATTGAATTTATTACGAATTTTGACAATTATTGTACTAGCTTTATTTAAACTAAGTTAAAACTGGACTAGAATAGGATAAGTGTCAATACAAAGGGACATCCATGCCATTGTGTGTAGTAACATGCCAAAGATTTAGTAACTTAAAGTTCTTTTGTTTGAGCGTTTGTTTGTTTGTTCCTCTGTGTAGCCTTGGCTGTCCTGGGGTCACTTTGTAGACCAGGCTGGCCTCGAACTCACAGAGATCCACCTACCTCAGCCTCCCAGAGTGCTGGGATTACAGGCATGCACCACCATGTTTATTTAAACAACAACAACAAAACCACTACCTTACTACCAAAGAAATGTGTCAGCAGTTAAGAGCACTTGTGCTCTTGCAGAGGACTTAAGTTTGATTCCTAGCATCAGTGTGGCAGTTCAAAACCATCTGTAGCTCTAGTTCCAGGGTGTCCAATGCCCTCTTCTGGCCTTTATGGGTACTAGGCACACCCATGATACACATACAAACATGCAAGTAAAATACAAATCACCTAAAATAGCAGTAAGTCGTAAAAAGGACCGAAGTGGTGGCATACTCCTTTTAGGCCAGCACTTGAGAGGCAGACACATGGCTACGTAGTGAGACTCATGTTTTTTTTTTTGTTTTGTTTTGTTTTTTAAAATTCTATTTCTTAGGCCAAAAAGATTAGTCACTATGGCGTAAATGAAAGGAGCTAATTCAAACAAAAAGTTTTGTATTTGGTATTATTCTTGTAGTTGCTTATAAATGTTATCCACTTTTTCTGTAGCCATGATTGGCTTGTGAATGAAATAGTTCGTTCATTCATTCATACACACACATGCACATATATATTCATAGATATCTGTGACTTATATCACAGGAATATTGTGATGTTTCTAAAAAATTTTGAGACTAATAGCTGTTTTGTTTCTTAACTACTTACTGTTCTGTAGTCATCTTGGTTTTATTTGGGTACTTAAAGTTATAATGATGTTTTTACAATTAAATATTTAAAAAGACAGCAAGATTGAATTTTTTTTTTTTAATAATGGAAAAAGGGTTAGAGAGATGAGTCAGTGGTTAAGTACCCGACCTTGAATCCCCAGAACCCATATGAATCTTGGACTGCAACACCAGTGCTTCCCCCACAAGGTAGGAGACAGACAAAGCTTTTGAGCTAGCTGGCACTGTGTGTATGCAGAAGTGGACAGGAAAAGAGACACCATGTCTCAAACAGGGTGAAAGGTGAGGACCACCACTTGATATTGGCCTCTCATTTCTATATGTACACCATAGCATGCATTCACCTACCCTTTTCACCCATGAGCCTTCACACCCATACACTCACACACTCATGGAACTCATTTCCTAGAGTGCTTGTCTGATGTTTGAGAAACCAGAGCGTCTATCCGCAGCACTAAACAACCAAATGTGCTATATACCTGTAATTCTTGCACATGGGAGCTAGATGCAGAAGTATCTTAAATCGCTAGTCAATAGTGGTTTCATTTACCTTTTGTATACTAGATTTTAAAGTGTGGGCTATTTGAGAAGTTTTTTAGGTATGGTGCTGGGGATAAAATCCAAGGATTTGGACATGGGAGGTAAATGTACTTTCTGAGGTGTATCCCCAGCACTGAGAAGTTAAATTAAAAAAAAAAAAAAGCTTTGTTATATTTATGTGTATAGGTATTTTGCCTACATGTATGTATGTGCACCATCTGTATTGCCTGGTGCCTGTGAGGGTTCAATCTCTGGTAACTGACTTATGGATGGTTATAAGGCACCATGTGGGTATTGGGATTGGCAAGAGCAAGTGCTCTTCATCCGCATCTCTCCATCCCCAAGAAGTCAAGTTATTTTTTTTTGTTTTGTTTTTTTTTAAGATTGTGTGTGTGTGTGTGTGTGTGTGTGTGTGTGTTCTGCCTGCATGTACACCTTCACACCAGAAGAGGGCACCAGATTTCATTATAGATGGATGTGAGCCACCATGTGGTTGCTGGGGATTGAACCCAGGACCTCTGAAAGAGCAAGCAGTGCTCTTAACCTCTGAGCCATCTCTCCAGCCCCAAAGTTAAGTTTTTAAATCTGACATTCTCATAATTGGATACTGGAAGTATAGGTATGTCCTTTTTATCAACTAGATGTTACATTTGCACTATTTTCCCATTACCCACCACTAGACCCTTGTTTCAGCAGCCCAGAGAAAGAAACCTGCTTTTCAGAATAGGCTTCTGAAAGTAGCCATTTGGGCAAAAGTCTGGATACCTCTTAGCTGGGAATTTTGATTCCTTTCAAATTGGTTTTATCAAACATCAATAAGACCCTGACATGAACTCAGTGGTTGGTTCTTTGATCACCTCCCCCCTGAGGGGGGAGCAGCCTTACTAGGCCACAGAGGAAGACAGTGTAGCCAGTTCTGATGAGACCTGATATGCTAGGGTCAAATGGAAGGGGAGGAGAACCTCCCCTATCAGTGGACTGGGGGAGGGTCATAGGAGGAGATGAGGGAGGGAGTGAAGGTGGGATTGGGAGGGGATGAAGAAGGGGGCTATAGCTGGGATACAAAGTGAACAAACTGGAATCAATAAAAAATAAATTAAAAAAAATCAATATGAACTCACCAGCAGTGACTTCATTCACCAACAAAGTGTAGCTTTCCCAATGTTAAATATATTTATAATGCTAAATGAATGTTTCACTTAAAATTCCTCACTTAAAATTCACAATTATAGTTGATTGTAGTCTATTTTATCATGCTTCTGCCAGCTTATATGTTAAATTTAGTAGTGTTTTAAGTAAAAACACAACTTCATTTTCACCTTGTGAAAGGCATAGGTCTAATAGAATAACCATTGGCTTCAAATAACGGTCAGTGAAGTTGAAATACAAGTACCACAAATTATTAAGGGAAAGGATACAAAGCAAATGAGCTCAAATGGGAGTTTAAAGATCTCAGTGAGTGTGATGGAGCATGTCTGTAATTCCAGTGCTTGGGGCCGGAGGCAGAAGGATCAGAAATTTGAGACTGGCTGAGGCCTTGTCTCAAAAGACAAGAAAATCCTGCTTGGTGCTACTTCTAGCACTTGAGACTAAAGCAGAAGAATCACCACATTCAAGAGTAGCCTGGTCTACATTGGGACATCCTGTCTCCAGAGGCCCAGGGATGATTGCACAAGAGGTGGTAGAGAGCATGTTAGAGCCCAAAGCTGTGGGTGAGCACAAAGAAACGGTGCTGCTGTACTCTTAGGATCTCAGTGTTTGTGACAGCAAGCACACAATCAAGTTCCAGCCTGGAGGGGAGTTGGGCAAGAAGCTCCATCCTAGCCAAAGGGCTATTGGGAATTCTTTTTTTGTTTGTTTTTTAAATTTTATTTATTTATTTATTTATTATTTTTATCAATTATACTTTATTCACTTTGTATCCCCCCCATAAGCCCCTCCCACCCCCTTCTTCACGGATGCACCTCCCCAAGTCCACTGGTAGGGGAGGTCCTCCTCTCCTTCCTTCTGATCTTAGTCTATCAGATCTCATCAGGAGTGGCTGCATTGTCATATTCTGTAGCCTGGTAAGGCTGCTCCCCCTTCAGGGGGAGGTGATCAAAGAGCAGGGGAATCAGATTATGTCAGAGGCAGTCAGTCCCTCTTCCCATAACTATGTAACCCACTTGGACACTAAACTGCCATGCGCTACATCTGTGCAGGGGTTCTAGGTTATCTCCATGCCTGGTACATGGTTGGAGTATGAGTCTCTGGGAAGACCCCTGGGTTCAAATTTCTGGTTCTGTTGCTCTCCTTGTGGAGTTCCTGTCTTCTCCAGATCTTGCTATTGGGAATTCTTAACTGCTGGGAGTTGGAGGAGAGAGACAGGCACAGAGAGACAGAGAGAGCATTTCCTCTACTAATGTAGCCCCTGATAAGTCTGCATACCACACTCCTGTGGAAAGCTGCATTCCCCAGAAATTTTGGCCATACTGGCCTTGATGGGAAAAAAAGATATTTGAGTGGGAAGGGAAGGGGATGGATCCCCAGATCCCCAGAGTTAGGGCAGGAGGGTGAATATGATCAAAACATATTGTACAAAACTCTCAAAAAACTAATATAAATATTTTAAAAATAAAACGAAAGTCTTTGGATCTTTATTTAAGGAAAAAGTTGCCATAATATCCAATATAGACAGGTCTTTTGTTCCTTTTTGCCTTAAGGAACATTGTACCTCTTACCATTTGATGACTCAGTAGGAAGTAGAGTGCCTGCTCAAACCACAGTGCTACAAGGAAGAAACTATATATGGTAAAATCTGTTTCTTGAACACAGTCTGATGCACACAGTGAGAAAACTAAACCACCAGTCTGAAAATGATTGATGTGCAGGAGGAATTTCAGTAATTAAAATGATACCAAAAGGGTAGCTAGAAAAGAAAATTTTTTTGTATATTGTTATATCATGACTCTTAATTTTTTTGCAACAATTAGCTTGCCTGTTAATTTTATGTTGTTGAATTGGAATATTGTAATATTGGATCCAACTGCATTCAGATTTGAAGTAAGGTAAGATAGTATCGTTTTTACTGTTCTCATGGAATGTGTGGTAGCTTGCAGAAACGCTGGCATTGGACTGTAGTAAGACATTGTCTGCTTTCACCAAGCTGCTGCTCAGGCAGACTAAGAGTGAGTGCACATAGCAGAGGACAACCTTGAACTTGTGATCTTCCTGTCTTCACCTCTCTGTGCTAGCAGGCTTGATTTATGGATGTTGGGGAATGACCCCAAGGCTTAGTGCATGATAGGCAGACATTCTATTACCTGAGCTACATTCCCAGCCCCAGGAATAGTGTATTAAGTATTTACTTCTTTTTTCTATTTATAGTAGCTTTAATTTGAAAAGTCTAGTCCCCCTCCCTTCCTCCTCTGTTTGGTAAAGCAATGATAGCAGTTTATAATTGTTTGCTCCTGCAGTTTCAATGATCTCTTTTTTTGTCTACTTGGAAAACTTTTTTCCACTGAAAATATGCTCAAGAACTGACCAGCAGGTGAAGCTTCTTGTCACCAAGCCTGACAACCAGAGTTTGATTCCTGAGACCCATGGAGGGGGACAATGTGCCAGGAAACTAAAGTGTGTGTGTGCGCGCACAGTTTTTTTAAATGTAATTTAAAGTTTAAAAAAAATTTAAAAATTATTTTAGCTGGACATGGTAACGCACGCCTGTGATCCCAGCACTTAAGAGGCAGAAGCAGGTGGATCTCTTGTTAGAGGCCAGTCCAGTCTACTAAGCGAGTCCAAGATGGCCAAGGCTACACAGAGAAACTCTGTCTTGAAAAAAACAAAAATTATGTATATGGGTGTCTGCTGCTTGCCTGGTGCCCATGGAGGCCAAAAGAAACATTAGAGCCCCTGGGACTGGAGTTACAGACAGTTGTGATCTGCCATGTAGGTGCTGGGAATTGAACCCAGCTCTTCTGGAAAAGCAGTCAGTGCTCTTAATTCCAGCCCCTCAAAAGAATTTTAAGATAGGGAGTATCCATCTGCACAGTTGTAATTAAAAGACATTGGTGTGACCCTTTACTTTGCTGTTATGTATATGAGTAACAGGTAGACCTGTCAACCTTAGCTCTGCCTCCTTGCACTAGGGTCTACTTTATCCCTTAGCAAGGCCCCCTCCCCTCTTCATTTCTGATTTCTCATGTCACAGATTTATTCCTTTACATTTGTTACACAGAAAATGTTAAACGCTTATAGAGTAGCCTTTCCTTCATACTCTGTGGGGTTTTTTTTGTTGGTTTTGTTTTGCTTTTTTGGTAGTGCTGTGATTTTCTGCCCACTGCCCTGTGCAAGCACTGTACCACTTAGCTAACCTGCTTGTAATTTTCTTTGAGACTATTTATATCCATATAAGTGGGTGTTTCATCCTGATAAATGGGTACTTTTGACTTGCCTAATGTCTGTATCTGTTAATTTCTGTTTTTTGTTTGTTTTTTTTTAATGTTTTGATTAGCCTATGTTGGCCTTGAACTAAGATTTTGCTCCTCAAAAGTACTGGCTCTATAGGCCTGCTCCTCTTTGGCCTTTTTTAAGGTTAAACATAAGAATTTTTTTTTTTTTATTCAAATAGTATTTTAGCTTTGTATATTCAGAATGTATGTGGAAGTTATGACAGCAGGCTGGATGATAGATTTTATACTAAAATTGGCATATGGTGGGGATATGATGAGAATATTTCCTCTGTATTTTGGTATTATTTCAACTCAGTTACTTGGTAAGCTGGGTTTTGACTTGAGGAACAAAGAAATGTTATGATTTTGGAAAAAAAAAGTATGAAAGATTGTATATATTTGTTTTGATTTGGGTTTTGATAGCCTGGGTTGGCCTTGAACCTGCAACTTTTGTTTCAGACATTTTTCATAATTACATTTAAATTATAATTTTAGCATAGTTTTAAAGTTCTGTTTTTCAAAAAAGACAGAATTTGCTGGGTGTGGTGTAATCCCTGCACTCAGGGAGACTCCTTCCTTCCTTCCTTCCTTCCTTCCTTCCTTCCTTCCTTCCTTTCGTTTCCTTTCGTTTCCTCTCTTTTCTTTTTCTTCTTGATTATTTATAGTGTTCTGCCTGTATGTGTGCTTGCCCACCAGAAGAGGGCACCAGATCTCACTATAGATAGTTAATGTGGTTGCTGAGAATTGAACTCAGGACCTTTGGAAGAACAGTGTTCTTAACCTCTGAGCCATCTCTCCAGCCCCCATCTTTCCAGCCCCCAATTTTTATTTTTTTCAAAGATAAAAATTGAATTAAACTATCAAAATGACGTAGCTATACTACTATGAGTATTCACCCAAAAGACAGTAAGTCAACATCCCACAGATAAAGAATTATTTATTTCTGCTCTGTTCATAACAGCCAGCAAATGAATTAATAAAATGTACTGTATAGTCACAGTAGAATTTCAGACATAAAGAATGAAAGAGCACTAGTTGCTCTTCCAGAAGTTATGGTTCAATTCCCAGCAACCATATGGTGGCTCATGACCATTTATAATGAGATCTGGTGCCCTCTTCTGGCATGCAGGTCTACGTGCAGATAGAACATTATATACATAATAAATAAATAAAACTTTAAAAGAGAAAGAAGAATGAAATTAGGTCATTTGCAGGAAAATGGATACAACTAGAGAATACATTAAGTGAAAAGGTCATTCAAAAGATAAATATCATGCTTTCATTTGTGGATCACAGATTTTCTTATAGATATACAAAATCATTGTTTTACATGTCATGAAAGTAGAAGTGAAACTCTGATCCAAGAAAGGGCACTAGCTGGAGGAAGGGAAAAGGGGAGGATATGGAAGGAGGGTGTGGTTAAAATACATGGTATACTTATATGATAGTGTTTTGTGAACCCACTATTGTATGCATTGAATAATATAATATTTTCTGTTTATGTTTAGGATTTCTTTGGTTTGCTTGATGAAGAGTCTCATGGTGTAGCACAGACTGCCCTTGGACTTGTAAACAGTCCTCTTACCTCAGCAGCCTGGCTTTCTGTCTACCTTCATATTATTACTGTGTGTATCACTTCCGAGTACTGTTCTTCATTTAGTCCTTCTAAAAGTATATGGTCCCTCATGCCATGAAATAGACTTTTTCTGTAGGGAATTGACTCACTCCATTCCCCTGTATATGTCTATCATTTTCTTTTTAAACAAATGTCCATATACCCACTTGTAGCTGTTCATAAGGAAGCATAATATCTGTGTATGACCTTGGTTGATTACCTAACTCAGTGTCGTCATAGTAGTTTATGATTTTGAGACAAGGTCTCGTGTAAGTCCAGGCTGGCCTTAAACTCTGTATGTTATGTTTGGCCAGTTAAGGCTGACCTTGAACTCCTAGCCTCCTACTGTCACCTCCAAAGTGTAGGGATTATGGGAGTGTAGCATCATGCATAGTCTAATGCAATGTAAATGTTATCTAAATGGTGTTTAGGAATAATGATAAGGTGAAGGTATTTTCAGATATGATTTAAATATTTCTTTCCTCATTTATTTGTGAATAGGTGGGCATGCACGTGCTACAGCATATGTACAGAGGCAAAAGACGGATTTGTGGGAGTTGATTCTTTACTTCCCTAGTGTGAGTCCTGAAGATTGAACTCAGGTTGTCAGGTTGGACAAGAAGTGCCTCCTCCTAAGACATTCGCCCTGCTTCAGATATTTTGATCCGCTATTAATTGAATCCACGGATAAGGAACCCATTTCAAAATAATTACAATCTCATGCTTATAAATGAACAATTCTTTTAAATCAGTTATTTAATATGCACTTCTTATATGTCAAACCCTGTTGTAGATATTCACAAAATCCTTGTAATTTAGCATGCATTAGATGAAGACCTTATTAATGTTGAGATTTTTACTTTTTTTTTTACCCTGAGACAGGGTTTCTCTGTGTAAACCTTGGCTGTCCTGGACTCACTTTGTAGACCAGGTTGGTCTTGAACTCACAGCAAACTGCCTGCCTCTGCCTCCCTGAGTGCTGGGGCTAAAGGCATGTGCCGCCACCACCTGGCTAATCTTTTCTTTCTTGACACAGCATCTTCCCGTGTATTAGTTCTTTTTCTGGTTATTAGATCAGTACCTCATCAAAGTAAGTTAGAAGGGCTTATTTTGGCTCATAGTTCAGAATATAATTCTGCCCATTGTATCAGGGAGTGTGGGATAGCAGGATCCGTTCCTTTTTATGGCAGAGGTTACTTACCCACAATTTGGTGGACCGGGAAGGAGGGAGAGAGAGAGAGAGAGAGGTAGCCAAAAACAAGAGTGAGCTCTAAGACCTGCCTGCACTTCCTCTGACTAGGCCTCTACCTATTAAAGTGTACATATCTACCTCAAAACAGCTCCGTCAGCTGGGGACCAAGCATTCAGCCACATGAGCCTATAGAGGTATTCCATCCTCAGACCGTAACATCCTCCTATACTAAAGTTAGTATTAACAGGCCCTGGCTGGCCTGGAGGTTGCTATGTTTACCAGGGTGCCCTTGAACTTGGAGTAGTTCCTCTGTTTCTGCTTCCTGAGTGCTTAGATTACAGGCGTGCACAGCCATACCTTGGTGAAATGTCTGTTCTTGAAAAATATATTGAGGATGGGACTGTGGTTCAGGGATAGAGCATTTGCTTAACATGTATAAAGCCCTGTATCTCAAAAAAGAAAAGAGATTCCTTGTCAAGCATGATGGCACATGCCTGTAATCACAGCATATGAAGCACCACACCCATCTTTCCATTTATAGTTACTAAATCTCCTCGAATGCAAAGTTTCTAACATGTAAAATGAAATAACTATTAGAATTCCTGCTGTACTCCTTAGAGAAGGTCCCTATTTGGTTATGAAACTGTTACCTGATATTGCTAAATATATGTACCTAATATTAAAATAAAAATAGCTAAAATGACCATTTTACATGTGAAACTGCACATGATGCTCTAGTCCAGATATGTTTATTTTTTCCTTTTTTCCATTTTGGGTAAATGAGGTTGCTTAAGCGAACAGCTATGTAAAGGCCTTATTTTGAATCCGAGCTTTTATCTGTTCATTTTCTATTATTTCTCTTTTTAAAAAGTGCTTAACATTTGTTGGGTGAATGTGTCTGCTTCCAAATACTGCCTGAATGAGCCCTGTGTGCTAAAGCTCTTTTCAGCATTAGGCTACCACTCAGCTCCCTACTCAAGCAGCTTTCCCACTGGGGACACTGAGGTGCTAAGGAAGCAGCTCTTCTGAAACTAAATATGAACTCTGTTGCATAGTTTTATGTCAACTTGACACAAGCAGCCATTTGAGAAGAGGGAACCTCAATTAAGAAAAGTGTCTCTATAACAGGTGGATGAGGCTAGCCTGGTCTACAAAGTGAGTCCAGGACAGCCAAGGCTACACAGAGAAACCCTGTCTCAAAAGACCAAAAAAAAAAGAAAAAAATGCCTCTATGAGATCAGGTTGTAGGCAAGGCTTTAGGGCATTTTCTTAATGGTAGAGGGTGCAGTCCGTTGCAGGTGGTGCCATCCTTGGGTTGGTGGTCCTGGGATATATAAGAAAGCAGGCTGTGCAAGCCACTAGCAAGCCAGTAAGCAGCACTCCTCCATGGCCTCTGCAGCAGTTCCTGTTTCTAGAATCCAGTCCTGTTTCAGTTTCTGTCCTGACTTCCTTCAGTGATGAATATGATGTGGAAGTGGAAGCCAAGCATACACTTTTCTTCCCAAGTTGATTTGCATGGTAATACAAGCTCTGAAAGTACTTGGTACCTGGGAGAACTTAAAGAGATGATGCTATGTATAGAAAGGGTAACTACTTCAAAATGGAGTTTTCTGATACTGTTTTTTGTTGTTTGGTTTTCAAGACAGGGCTTCTCTGTGTAACAGCTCTGGCTGTCCTGGAACTCAATCTGTAGAACAGGCTAGCCTCAAACTCACAAAGATCTGCCTGTCTCTGTCTCCTGATTGCTGGGATTAAAGGCATGTGCTACCTGGCTCTGATACTGTTTTTGAGTAACTGTAGTAAATGCTTGGTTACTAACCCACTTTTTACTGTTTCCTTCCAGTTTGTGAAATGTGGATATGCAGGCTCTAACTTTCCGGAACACATCTTCCCAGCTTTGGTTGGAAGACCTATTATCAGATCAACCACCAAAGTGGGAAACATTGAAATCAAGGTAATGTTAATTCATTGTTAAATAACCATGAGGATGTGTGAGGTGATCTTTAAATTAAGTAATATAAAGAACAGTGTCAGGAAAAGCAAAGAGGAGAACTGAACTCGTAATTTTAACATATAGCAACACCTTAACAAAGGCAAAAAAGATCCCTAAAGTTAATTTTATCTTGTTTATGTG
Source organism: Meriones unguiculatus (assembly GCF_030254825.1). Lineage (NCBI taxonomy): Eukaryota > Metazoa > Chordata > Mammalia > Rodentia > Muridae > Meriones > Meriones unguiculatus. The sequence continues at coordinate 99,974,166 of NC_083360.1, forward strand.
TAGCATGGTACCATTATATGGAGTATAAAGCATAAGTTTTAAAAATTAGGTACAAAATTGATACATATTAGTGCCTTAAAGTCTTTTTGCATAGTTTAATTTGAAAAAGAAATCAGTCCGGGTGGTGATGGTGCATGCCTTTAATCAGGGGGCAGAGGTGGATCTCTGAGTTCCAGGCCAGCCTGATTTACAGAGTGAGTTCCAGGACAGCCAAGGATACACAGAGAAACCTTGTCTCAAAAAACAAACAAACAACGACAACAACAAAAAAAAAAAAAAAAGAAGAAAGAAAGAAAAGAAATTAACCTGGCAGTTTTATGTCTTGCATAGTTGTTGTGTCTTACTGGCTTTGAGACTTTAGGTTTTCTCTCCTACTCATTTCATACAGCCAGTCTGGAAAACACGGAAGTCTAGACCTCGGTTCCTCTTCTCAGTGTGACAGTTGATTTTCATAATGTGCTGGAGGAAGCCAAGTAGATCTTTATTTGGTCGTACACTGTTTGTCTTACCATAACTGGAAGGGAGGTCCAGTTGTCATTAGCCAAAGTATTTTACATGAGAGACTCAGCACATTTTTTTCTCTCATAGAACTAGAAATCAAGCAGGAACTACATTATTTTATAAGAAATAGAATAAAAGATCACCAACTGACTTTACTTTCTTCAGGTGGCCAGGGTTCAAATTATGTATTAAAAAAACAAAACAAAACACAGAAATTAGGGGCCTTTTAAAATGAGGTTTTGTTTTGTTTTGTGGATAGTTAACATTGTTGGTCCTGTTTGGACAGTCTTTGATGAGACTTAGGGTGCACATTTGTTTGAGGTACTGAGAAAGGTGATAGTAATCAGTGATAGAGATTTGCTGTGTTCTAGGTCTGTACTATGGGTGCTAGAGACTTGAGTTATATGATGAATAAAAATATACATGGAAACTTAGCTTTTGTGTTTCTTTTAAAAACCTAAAAGTGGGCTGGAGAGATGGCTCAGAGGTTAAGGGCACATGGCTGCTCTTCCAGAGGTCCTGAGTTCAATTCCCAGCAACCACATGGTGGCTCACAGCCATCTGTAATAAGATCTGGTGCCTTCTTCTGGCCTGTAGGCACACATGCTGATGAAACACTGTATCTATAATAAATAAATAAATCTTTAAAAAAAAAAAAAACCTAAAAGTGAATTCTGCCCTTTGGTAGGTTTCTAAAAGGAAGTGGCTCACACAGTATAAAGCATTTTAGGAAAGACCTTGAGGGAAATTTTGTTGGATTCCTTTCCCTCTTTTCATAAATTCTTACCTTTTTTCCTTTTTTGAAGACAGGGTCTTATTATGTAGCCTCAGCTGGCCTTGAACTCAAAAAGAACCTGCCTCTGCCTCCAAGTGTAAGATTAAAGGCATGCATCAGGACACCTGTCAAATTCTGTCTTGAAAAAACTTCAGCTTGAAGCTTAGCTAGTAATATGAGTAAGGAAAACTGAGTGGCAGTAATACTCAGTATCTGACTTTTAAGCATTTTTATGGATGATAACATTTTTGAGGTTCAGAGAAATATGTAGCCATTTTATTTTTCTGCAGGACAAAAACAACACATTTCTTCACACCTACTTTCTTGCTTTTTAAGGCCACATAATAGAAATCAACAGTTTTCTTGAAGCATTTTTCCAGGGACTACCCCAGTATCATTTACTGATACAGTTTCTCATTCTGTATTCTATTACTTTAGTTCTTTTCACTCTGCTGTCTTTTAAGCCTTTCAAGTTAAGTTGCGTTTCTTTCACTTGGATACCAGGGTTTAGATAAATGCTCCTGAACTAACTCTTACCTACCTAGATCTTTGCTGATACCACATATTTTCCTTATTATGTTCTTAAATTCAATAATGAATTAAAGAAGTTTGACATTTTGGGATTCCTGTGCTTAGTGAATTAACTTATATTTATATGTCGTGTTAGCTAAAATGTGATGGTAGACTAAGACAATGGAAATTTAAATCATTTAGTTAATTTTCACTTAGTAATTACTGTCCATGTTCATTTGGCCCTGATAATTAACACCATAAGTTATACTAGTACTGCATCTGACCTCAGCCTAATTTGTCTCTGTTGCTTGTATGTTTAAACATTTCAGTGAGGATTTTATGTAGGCCTTTTCTGACTCTTGCTTCTACCTTCTCTTTCTTCACCTTTCTTGACCTGTTGAAGTAGAATAACAAAAAGATGGTAAGTGAGGTTACACACATGCTCTGTTTGTTTTCCACTTTTGCTTGGTGGGACAGTAGTTGTTGTTTTGTGCCCCTTTAGTATTGGGGAGGGGGGGATAGCCTTGTTTTTGTTTTAGTACTTTAATTTTTAACCCTTTTCATTTCTTCAGTTTGATAGCAACTAATAAAGTTCTATACTTTCCTGATTGCATACTACAATGAACCAAACAAGAACTAATTACTAACATAGTTTTGAATTGTTTTCCTTATTTTTTTGTAGATGAATGCTATAATTAAAATGGAATGTTGTGTGCGTAATACAGAAATGAAGTAGCTATGGGTACAGACAGGAAACGGGTGAATTTGTTATGTTGGAGACTCAGTTTATTGATTGATGTTATATATTGCCTATAATACTGAGTACATATGTTTGCAGCCAGTACGATATCATATATGTAAACTGAGTAAAATTTTAATGTGCAAATGAATCATAAATGAAAAAAGTAACAAAAGAAAATCTTTTTCTGTGCCATCTTTACTGATGCGTAGATTTTTTGACATTATCTAAGAATATAAAAAAAAAATATCTGAGGTTTTCCCCCAAATAAAAGGCCACCGATACACATACAGACAAATAAATACCATTGTGTAGTCCTTCCCATTTTTCAAACAGACAGACAAACAAGAGGCTTGCTGGGCCTGTCCTAGATATTTGACTGTGGTAGTCTTTCATTCTGAAAATTCTGATTTTTCTGAATAAAAAAACATGCATTTGTCTTAAATACTAAAAAGATTATTAGAAAGGGTGTACCTGTAGAGAATAGTATAGGCATAATTTTAACGTTTTTTTTCTATTAGAAATAGAATGTCTAATTGGTATTAAAAATGTATTTGTTCTTTCAGTATAAAAGTAAAATTCTCAGTGTATTGGGTGAAGAGAAAGAACATCTTTTGAGAAAGCCTCACTCTGTAACCTGTGCTCCTACCTGCATTTCCTGGCTTCATAGAATTTCCTTCTAGGGATGTAATTGTGATTTAAAGCTTGTATTTTTTTTTTTTTTCTGTTTTATAGTTCAGAGTGACATTGTTCAGAATCATCCTTGGCAAATATAATCTAACTGTATAAATGGCTTTAAGCAGTGTCTTAGGTACTATAAGTTTTACTATGTCTTAGTTACTATGAGTACCAGGAGAGGCTTAGCTTTGAAGTCCAGTGGTGGGCAACAGTAAAAACTCAAACTCAAGGCTGCTTTGAGCATTGCCTGTTTGGTTCTGAGAGGAGGAGGAAAAGTCACTTAAGGTTGTTGACATTTTTGACGTTTGAAAGTTGAAAGGTTCTAGGGAAGAGTTTATATGTTCGAGGTTTTGTTTGGGGGTTTTTGTTTGATTGGTTGTTTGGGTTTTTTTCTCAGACAGGATTTTATATAGCCTAGGCTGGCATCAGTCTTGTTGTGGAGCCTAGGATAGCATTAAGCTGCTGATCTTCCTGCCTCCCCCTCTTGAGTGCTGGGGTTACCACGTGTGCCAGCTCCTGGTTTAGTGTTTTGATCTGTGGTCTCCCTGTATAACCCATGCTGAGCTTCTTCATCTTTCTACCCTAGGCCACAACATACCTGTCAGTGTTGCTTGTTGTTTTCTTTCCTTTTGTAGACAAAATTTCAAATATCTCAAGCTGGCAGACACTATACCAGCTGTGCAATGTCTCCACCTGTTCAGAAGGCTCACTTGTTTTATTTATTTATTATTAATTAATTATTTATTTTTACAATTTTTTTCACTTTGTATCCTGGTTGTAGCCCCCTCCCTCATCTCCTTCTGGTCCCCCCCTTCTCCCTCCCCTCCCCCATCTTTCTCCCCAAGTCCACTGATAGGGGAAGTCCTCCTCCCCTACTGTTCAGGTCTCATTAGGACTGCCTAGATCCTCTTCCTCTCTGGGCTGTTTAGGTTGCTCCACCAGGAGGAAATGATCAAAGACCTGGCTACTGAGTTCATGTCAGAGACTGTCTCTCCTCCCCTTACTGCATGGAGACTGAGCTGCTCACAGGCTACATCAGAGCAGGAGTTCTACTGTTTCAGGATTTATAACAGTAGTTCTCAGCCTTCCTAACACTGTGGCCCTTTAATATAGTTTCTCATGTTGTGGTGACCCCAGCCATAGAATTATTTTCATTGCTACTTGTAACAGTAATTTTACTACTGTTATGAATCATAATGTAAATATCTGATATGTAGAATATCTGACATGTGACCCCCAAAGGGGTCATGGTTCATAGATTGAGAACCACTGGTTTAAAACCAAATTTAGCAACAAATTTTTTATAAAACCCCTGAACTCATACACATGCATTTTTAAATGTCTTTTTTGTTCCGAGGGAAGAAAGGATACTCATTGTCAGATTTCCCTTTTAATTAATATTTAATAATATGTATGATCCTAGAAGATTCATGAGGCTTTGATTTTGATTTTTTGCCCTAAGGTAAGGCAACTATAACTCCTGTTCTTAAGAGGAATAAAAACTAAATATTCTGTTGAAATCGGATCATACTTACTCCAAATTGATTGAAATAATAGTGATTACTAGCCAATTACCTAAGTCTTATATAATACAATGAAAAATACATTTCTTGTTGGATCAAATAACAAAAATTGGTATGAAATTATACTTGTTAATAGCCAAAAGTAGCATATATATTTGCAAGTATAGATTTTTTCCTACTTTTTATTAAGAAATGTTTAGCACATACAGCTGTGTTAAACAGGTTTTATAGACCCTTCATACATGTACCACCTAGATCCAGTATTAACATTTATTCTAAGCCAGGTGTAATGGCACACACCTTTAATTCTACTTTAATTCTAACACTTGAAGGGCAGAGGCAGACAGATCTCTATGTGTTTGAGGCTAGCCTAGTCTACATAGAGAGTTCCAGGGCAGCCAGGGCTACATAGAGGGACCCTGTCACAACAACAAAACATTTATTCTGGTTAACTACATATCTATTTAGACATCAAAATGCCTTGGTTTTTGTTTGTTTTGATGTATTTCTTCTTCTTCTCTCTAAATACTTCACCATGAATACCTTTATCCAGGGTTCACAGCATAGATCTTTCCAGTTTTGAATTTTCTTCCTGAAGATTCTGAACAGTTAATAATCAAGAAATTTGAGTGTTCATTTTGGGGAAATTGACTTTATAAGAAATTAGTTGCAACACAAAGTTTTAGTGAACTTTGTTTTCCTTTTGCCATTAGTATATTTTCCAGAAGTTTGGCTTTTGATAGGCTTTTCATCCTGGTTTTCAAGTTTAAAAATACTTTTCTGGGACATTTCTAGTTTTTTTTTTTCTTTTCCCCAGTGCTACAGATTGAACCCAGGGCTTTACATGTGCTAGGCAAGCACCCTACCACTGAGGTACATTCGTACCCCTAGAGGCCATGGTTTTTAAAGCTACCTTTACATCTTCTCATGTTGGTTTTGTGGGTTTTTCTTCATTTCCCCATAATTTGAACTTGTCATTATACCAAGTAGTGGCTATTTTTGGTACTAATTTCTAATTGGATTCATCAACATAGAAATAAATTAATGTCTGGATTACTGATTTCTAAAACATTTAAATATTAGACTATTGCTTGCTTTGTTAAGCATACAAAGTTTGATTTTATTAATGTGGCTCACTTTAAATATGCTGTCATTGGAGACAGGTTGTGAGTATTGTGCTTCATGAAAGGTATCATTGATTTTCAATAAAGATTTCAAATGTTCCCATGAGATAACTTTAAAGGAGTTGTTTTAATGCATACACATATAGATAGACATTTGTGAAGTCTGTTAATTGTGTGTGTATGTCTGTATATGATATATTGTTATAGAGGAATGAAGAATCATGATTTTTACATCTACATTTATATAAGTCATTTTGATAGTAAAAGAAATGTGCTTGTGTGCATTGAGCATTTTTCAAGCTTTTCCCCCTGATGTGCTATTTCACATATCACAGGACTTATTTTTTGAACATTTGAGCAAAAGAAACAGATGAAACCTCATACAAACCCTTCAAAATATGAAAATGTGGGGTTTATTTGTGTTAATGCTCTTCTTTTGGAAACATGTATTAAAGGTAAGGTCAATTTATTGATTCAAACACATAATACATAAAAGATTGATTAAACTTTGTAAGCCTTTTGTTCTTGAAAGAAAAGATTTTTAACTTTGGAATAAAAAACTTGATTTGCAATTCCCAGAAAGTTTAAAATTCAGTTATTCCCGAGCTTTCTGAAATTCGGGAATATAATTTTCTAAAGCTTTTTTACGTAAAGCTTTGACCATTTTAAAGCAGTGACATCCATCTTCTAGGATCTTATGGTCGGTGATGAAGCGAGTGAGTTGCGCTCCATGTTGGAAGTTAACTACCCTATGGAGAATGGCATTGTACGAAATTGGGACGACATGAAACACCTGTGGGACTATACATTTGGACCAGAGAAACTCAATATAGACACCAGAAACTGCAAAATTTTACTCACAGAACCTCCCATGAACCCAACCAAAAACAGAGAGAAGATTGTAGAGGTAAAGTTTTGATTGGCTGGATAGCCATGTGTATCTCTGTGATAGAACATTAAATCAAAAATGTTTTCTTCTTGCTACTTCTGCTAAGGATAAATGAAAGCAACCATTTCTCTTTTGATCCTAGTTATTTACTATAGATTAAGGGTTGCTCATCTGAAATCTGAAATGTTTTGATTGAGTTAAGTAGTTTATTAGAAAGTAATAGATCTGATGAGAAAATAGTGAAGTTAGGAGAATGAGAGGTGTGTAGTAATAAGGCTTTGTGTGGCCATGATGTATAAGTAAGGCAGGCTAAGGAAGCTGCAGGATAGGAGAAAGAACATTCAAAGAAAATAGCCAATGTGACATATATACTTGAGAGTAGGCAAGGAGGCCACTGTGGCTGGAAGGTGGTATGGGTAATAGGAAAGCTCAAGAAATAAGCTAGATTAAGTAGTATTAGTGCCTTGCCAGTTTCAGTAGGGAGCTAGCTAGCCTTGTATTGTGGGTGAGATGTGGGTCTGCTGCAACAGGGAAGACGGCTGTGTTGTTAGTATGCCACTGGGAGGCAGCAGAAGAGACACCAGTTTAGCCTTTGACAGTTATTTATATGAAAGATGATTGTTAAGATCAGGAATAGCAGAAAAAATGTGAAAAGTGACCAGATTGTGGGTTTACTTTGAAGGTAGATAGGCCTAAGGATTTTTTTTTTCCTGAGAGACAGGCTCTTCATGTAACACTGGCTGTCCTGGAATTCTCTCTGTAGACCAGGCTGGCCTCAAACTCAGAATCGACCTGCCTCTGCCTCCCAGGTACTGGGATTAAAGACGTGTGCCACCACACACAGCCCAGCTCTAAAGGATTTTCTTGTGATTTAAATATGGCTAATAGAGAGGGGTCACTTGGGAAAGTCTTGGCTTGAGTAATTAGAAGAAGTAAGGAAAAAACCAAGACTAGTAGAATAGGGTTTAAGGGCAGTGATCAGGAGGAGTTCATTTTAGATATGTTCAAGTTTGAGGTCCTCATTAAACATCCACACCAAAATGACAAGCATGTAATTGTGCGCATATATATATATATATATATATATATATATATATATATATATAATTATAATTGAGTTCAGGAACACAGTGTGGAACTCAAGATAAAAACTTGAAAGTCTTTGGGATATAGAGGATACTTTTCACCAAAGCAGTGAGAAGAGACAGTGGTGAGAAGGCAGGGCTAGAGAGAAGAACCTGCGTAAGAGATTGGAAAGACTATTGAGGTGAGGGCAGGCAGGGGAGCTTCAGTCCTTACATGATGGATTTTAGAGGACTTTTCATTTTGTTGTATATGCACACACAGCAGTAGCACTTCTTATTAAAGGGATGCTGCAATAGAATGTTAGAAGATCAAGGTAATTGATGAATATGTATTCCAAAGTTGTAAAATTGAAGTTCTGTGCAGTTCTCATTGCAGTCAGTTAGTTGTTCAACATCTAAATATTCAGAGTGAGTGATTTGCCCTGTCTATCAAGGAGTGCTTACAGTGGATGACTAAAAGACATCATTCAAGATTTTGATCTGACTGCAGAGAATGAGCATGGACATGCCCAGAGAAGGCTCAAGGAAATGCCTCCTCCCTCCGATGTAGTTCATTGTGAAGTGGAATTAAAGTCTCAAGTCAAGTAGAGGCAGTGGGCTGGGCAGCTGAGCAGTCTCTATATCTGACAACTTAGTATTTTTGTCTTCACCTTATTTTTCCATCCCTTCCTCCCTCCCACTACTGGGGAATCAGACTCAGATGCATTCAATCTAGAAAGAACTCTTCTACTGAATTACATCCCCAGTCCTGTTGTTTTGTTTTGTTTTTTTAACTGCCTGGATGCAGGAGGAGTTGTGGGGAGGGGGAGGTAGAGCCAATTTTGACCCTGGTTGGGCAGACAGTTTTTCTTTTTCTTTTCTCTTCATTATTTATTTGGTGTGTGTTTATGTATATGTGCGTGCACACTGAATGCCCATGTATGGACAGTTGTTGGGGAGTAGGGTTTCCTTCTAACATGTGGCCTCTGTAGATTGCAGTTGGGGCATCAAGCCTTTAGCTGCTGAGCACTATTTCTCAGGTTCCAAGAGGATCTCTTTTTATTTCTTGATTCTGATTTCTTTTACATTTATGTTTTTATTTGTGTGTATGTGTGAGAGTGCATAGGATGAACAAATGCTATCCTGTGAATGTGGAGGTGAAAGGGTGCCAATGAGAATCAGTTTTCTCTTCCTATCATGTGGGTCCTGGGGCTCAAACTCAGCTTATTAGACTTGGTGGCAAGTGCCTTTACTGGCTGAGAAATCTTGCTGGTCCCAGTCACATAATTTTTTTAGGGGTTATCAATTTAGTAAACTTTATGTGAAGCTTTCTTTCATATTGATTAGCTACTGACTGAAATATATTCAGAAATTCTTGCAGTGTAGCACTTTTGAATGCTCCAAGACTCAGCTCAGAAGTGTATATGTTCTTGCAGGTAGGCAGGCATATATCCAAAACTCTGCCTTAATAATAGGAATTAGAGGTAGGTTTTATAAGGGCAAGAACTAGAATGGATGCTCAGTGTCCTTTGGCTGCATCTTCATTAACTGATCTGTGTGGAAGAATGAAGGAAGTATATTATTATGTAGAGTTTCCTACATAAGCCACATCCCTTTTTTCTTCTCTTTCCATTTTCAGGTAATGTTTGAAACTTACCAGTTTTCTGGTGTGTATGTAGCCATCCAGGCAGTTTTGACTTTGTATGCTCAAGGTAAGTAAAACTTAACTATTAGGAAAATTAGTTCAGCCAAAGCACATTACGATAGGGGGTTGGAGAGTTGGCTCAGTGGTTAAGAGCTATTCTTGTGGAGGACCCAGATTCCTCCATGTGACTACATGGAGCCTCACAGCCATCTGTGACTCTACTTCCAGGGATCCAGTACCTTCTGCTGGCCTCCAAGGGCACTTGCATGCACTAGGTACATAGCCATTTACAGATAAACAGTATTACAGATAAAATAAAAGTAAACAAAATGTAAAAAACAAAAACAAAACCTGACAAGTTTGTTTCTTCTGTAAAATCACACTGCAAAACTTTAGAATTATGGGGGCTGGAGAGATGGCTCAGAGGTTAAGAGCACTGGCTGCTCTTCCAAAGGTCCTGAGTTCAATTCCCAGCAACCACATGGTGGCTCACAACCATCTGTAATGAGACCTGGTGCCCTCTGCTGGCATGCAGGTGTACAGGCAGATAGAACATTGCATACACAATAAATAAATAAATAAATAAATAAATCTTAAAAGCAACAACAACAACAAAAAACCTTTAGAATTATATGTGTCTGTCAGTATGTCTATGTGGCATATGCGTGTGTGTACGAGGATGCATACTTTTGGAAGCCAGAGGTTGACTCCAGGTGTTTTTCTAATTCTCTGCTTCCTTTTTAGAGAGTGTCTCTCTTAATTGACCTGGAGTTCACTGATTGACCTGGATGACTGGTCATAAGCCTCCAGGATCCTCCTGTCTCCACTTTCCATTGCGGAGATTACAGGCCTGGTTTTTATGTGGATGATGGGGGCCCAGATCCAAACCCTCATGCTCATGTAGCAGGCACGTACCCACTGAGACCCTCCCCAGCCCAAATTTATAATTTCTGTCATTTGACAGAAGTGCCATATACATTTTCACTTGTTTCATTTATAAGAATCTAAGCTGAAAGTGACAACAGTTCTTTTTAAATAGTATAGTTTTTCTTTTAAGCTGATTTAAATTTTTATACACTAAGAAGAGCTACAGATGGCTCATGAGTTAAGAGCACTGGCTTTTCTTCCAGAGAACCCAGTTTTCCAGTTTCAGTTTCCAGCACCCTATGGCAGCTCACAGCCGGCTGTAATCCCAGGTCTGGTGCCCTCTTCTGGTCTCCTTGGGCACTTGCAGGCATGTGGTGCACAGACACATATGCAAGCAACACATCCACACACAAAATAAAAATCAGCAAATTTAAACTTTTATTGAGAATAAACATAGAATTTGTCCCCAGCATTGGCTTGAGGGTTTTTTAGTTTTTTGTTTTTATTTTTTTATTTTGCTAGTTTCATTTTGTTTTTTTAAAGATTTTTAGTTTTGTGTCAGCTTGACACATAAGGGAACCCCAGTTAAGAAACTGTGGCGGTGCGTCCCTTTAATCCCAGCACTCAGGAGTCAGAAGCAGGCGGATCTCTATGTGTTCAGGGCCAGCCTGGTCTACAGAGCAAGTTCTAGGACAGCCAGGGCTACACAGATAAAGCCTGTCTGTGATACCAAAAAAAAGAAAGAAAGAAAAAAGAAAATGATTCTATAAGATGGTGTTGTAGGCAACCCTGTAGGGCATTTTCTTAATTAGTGATTGAGGTAGGGCTGGCAGCTCACTCTGTATGTAATAGATAGACAGTTTCTTTGCTTTAAAGTGTTTATAGTGTAACTGTAATTTTTCATTTGAAGGGAAAAAAATCTTGTGTTCTGTCGACTGAGAGAAAGTATTTGTCTGGATAAGTCCACATCTGATATTCTACTTCTTGAAAATTTGTTTTTTTTATTTGTGTGGGTGGGCATGCATGTGTATGACATAGTACCTGTGTGGTGATAAGTGGACAACCTGGAGGAGTCAGTCCTTTCTCTCTACCCTGGGAGTCGTGTGGTAGACTCAGGTCATGAGATTTGGCAGCAAGCACTTACTTCCCCTTAGCTATACTGTAGGCCTAATCTTCATTTTCCCTTCTTCCATTCTTCCATTCTTACTTCATTTTAAACTACAACTTTAGAGGGACTTACTGGCTGTTCTCCCAGAGGGTTGAATTAAATTCCCACCATTTGGGTGGTGACACACAGCCATATGTAACTCTAGTTCGAGATCTGATGTCCACTTCTGGCTTCCACAGTCACCAGGCACACAAGTAGTGCATAGACAGACATACATGCAGGCAAAAGACCCACATAAAATAAAATTAGTCAAAAAATTTTTAATCACTTTTAGATATTATTTTTATATACAAAGTTCACTAACTTTTAGGAATGATTTTTATATACATCAATTTTTGAAAGTTTAAAAGAGGTTTAGTCTAAGCTTTAACCTGTAATAACAATTTCATCTTGGTGTTATTTTATGTACATCAGTGTTCTTGCATGTATGTGTGTGTTCTGTGTGCTCCCTGGTGCTCAGAGAGGCCAGAGAAAGGCATAGGATACTATAGTGCTGGTTATAGTTGTGAGCTACATTGTGGGGTTGGGACTCCTCTGGGTCCTGTGAGAGCAGTAAATGCTCTTAACTGCTGCGCTATACCTTAAAAGAATATTTAGGAAAACTGGTCAGTTTATTTTCCTAGTAACATTTATGAATTAATCTCTGACACGAGGATAACCTATTTTAATTGCTTATATTTAGCTTATTTTGTTGTTGTTGTTTTTCAAGACAGGGTTTCTCTGTGTAGCCCTCACTGTCCCAGAACTCAACAGAGATCCACCTGCTTCTGCCATCTGAGTGCTGGGATTAAAGGTGTGTGCCACCTATGCCAGGCTGTATTTAGCCATTTTTATGTAACTATTGACTCCTTAATTTTTAGAAGCCTATCTAAAAGAAAAGTGAGTCTTGGAGCGGTAGCTCAGTGGTTAAGCTGTAGAATCACGAGTATTAGACCTCAGATACTAGCACCCATGTAACAGGCCACATATTCCTGTAACTCCATTTCTGGTGGATGTGGAGACAGGAGGATTGCTGACACTTGCTAGCCCCAGGTTCAGGAAGAGACCCTTCCTCAAAGGAGTAGGTAGAGAAAGATACAGAAGGACATCTGATGCACACAAATGCATAGACACAGAGAAAAATAAACAAGCAAGTAAATCTTTGAAAATATAGTAAGGTGGAGAAAAATTGAGGAAGACAGCCAATATCAGCCCTCAGTCCTCTGCAGGTCCATGAGGACACACATACCAAAACAGTCTCTTTGAAAGCTCAGGATTGAAAGGCAGCAGTAAATAGCTTTATGAGGCTATAACATTAATCAGCAAAAAACCCCCAAATTTTATCAACTTAAAATGAGAATGTTTATACTTATATTCATTTTTGTCAGACAAACAAATATGACAGTGCATGCAAATTTATATGTAAGATGAGATTAAGAATGTTTCGGGTAATATGTCCATAGGCAAATTTATGTAATAAAGTGGAAGGAAGAGAGACTATTCAAGAGAAGAGAAAATAATAAAATATATATTATGGTTTTTAAAAAATATGTAAGTTATAATAGACTGGAAGGTAAAGAAGTTTGCTACAGAGCCTGAAGATCTGAGTTTGATCCCCTGGTCCCTAATGGAAAGAGAGATCTGACTACAAAATTGTCCCGTTCTCTACATGTATATTGTGGTATGTACATATAGACTCAATATTAATACATTGAAAAATTCTTTTTTTTAGTGTGAGATTTTGGGTCTGTTTTCTCATTGTTTTTGAAATAGTGTCTCATGTAGGCCAGGTTGGCCTTGAACTCCCAGGATAACCCTAGAATGACCTAGAACAATCACTACATTATTTTTAGTCAGGGACTCACTGTGTCGCTGTGGCAGTCCTGGACTGCGCTATGCAGACCAGGGTAGCCTCACTTGCCTCTGTCGCCAAAGTGTTGGATTAGAGCTGACCTGACCTAGAATTTCTCACCTTTATCTTCCAAGTGGTGGGATTACAGGCTTTTCCCAGTATGTCCATCTAGAAAAGGTTTCTTTTCCCTCAGGATTGACTTGTGGCTTTTTTCAAACATTTTTATTCTTTTCAAAATTTTATTTTGGGCGGTGATAGCACACACCTTTAATCCCAATACTTGGGAGGCAGAAGCAAGTAGATCTCTGAGTTCTAGGCCAGCTTGGTCTACAGAGCGGGTTCCAGGACAACCAGGAATACACAGAGAAACCCTGTCTCATGTGAGCACCCATGTTTGGTGGCTCACAATTGCCTGTAACTACATGCCTTTTGTGGCTATGGCAGGCATGCGCACAGATACACAAAAAATATAAACAATTTACTAAAAAATTAATACTGGTAGCAGTGTTTGTATGTGTGGGTGGAGGGTGTGATATTCAGGCAATGCATACACTTATAGGTCAGGACAACTTTGTGGAGTTGTTGCTGTCCTCTCACCTTATATGGATTCCAGAGCTTGGACACAGGTCAGCTGGCTTGTTTTTCAAAGTGCTTTTATTCTCTGAGCCACTTCACCAACCTCTTATTCCATGTTTCAGTAGCACAAGCCAGATGCATGCACACCTGTGATTGCAGTATGTAACTCCATTGCTCAGGCTGCTGAAGGCACTGTGGTTATGATTTCTTGGTTAGGATGAGACTTGGCCTCAATAACAAAAATAAATGAGTCTTTTTGGTGACAAAGAGGAAACACAGTGGCTTGTTGTTGTTATTGTTGCTGTTGCTTATAGGGTTTTGGTTGGGTATCCCACCCAGGCCCTACACATACTAGGCTTACACATTTCCTTATGATTACAGGCTTTTGTTGTTGATGTATTTTTCTTTTGTTTTGGGGTGGTGTTTAACTATAGCTCTAGTTGCCAGAGAACTCTAGTCATCCTGTAAATGGGGTGGGGGTAGGGTGGATAGGTCTCAGTTGGTGAGCTTGCTTTTAGGTTTTTAAGATATGTGACCTAGGGCTGGAGAGATGGCTCAGAGGTTAAGAACACCAGCTGTTCTTCCAGAGATCCTGAGTTCAATTCCCAGCAACCACATGGTGGCTCACAATCATCTATAATGAAATCTGGTGCCTTCTTCTGGCTTGCAGGCACACATGTAGGCAGAATACTATAAACATAATAAATAAATCTTATTTTAAAAACTTTAATTAAAAAAAAAAAAGATACGTAACCTAGAATTTTTGGTCTTTTGATCACAGGCCTCCTATAAGCTGTGTTTCAGTTTTGTGCTACCAGGCCTAACCAGATGATTTTAGCAGATTCATTTACCATCTTGTGACTGTGTCATAGTCACTTTTCACAGTTGTTTCCATAAGTTGTTCATTATACTTTAGAAAATTTCACTTTAAGGGAATTTGGTGATTAGGTAAAAAAGGAAACTGTAGCAGGGTCTTTCTTCCCAGGCTCTTAAAGAAGCACATGATTGAACTAGAAACCCCAGGGCAGAGTGACTGTGGGTAATGGCCCTTACCACCAACCCAACAACCTGAGTTTAGTTCCTTGACTCTATATGGTGGAAGGAGAGAACCAACCCCCACCACCCCCACACACCATAAATTGTCCTCTGACCTTACATGTGCTATGGCATGCATGTGCCACTTGCCTTCACATGTACAGCCCTACACAAATAAGAGTGTAAAGAAAGGAAACCAGGGAGCTGGAGAGATGGCTTAGTAGTTAAAAGTACTGTCTGCTCTTCAAAAGGGCCTGGGTTCAATTCCCAGCACCCACATGGCATCTCACAACTGTCTGTACCACCAATTCTAAGGGATCTGACACCTTCACACATAAAATAAAATTAAATAAATTATTTTTAAGAAAGAAAGAAAGAGAGAAAACCAAGGAATAGACACTTATGTCTTTGATTACAAATGAAGTGCTAAAGTTGGGCATGGGCACATGCTTTTAGTTCCAACACTCAGAGGCAGAGGCAGGAGGATCTCTCTTGAGTTCATGGTCAGCCTGGCCTACATAGCAAGTTCCAGGAAGCCAGAGCTACATAAGGAAATTCTGTCTTAGGGCTGGAGGGATGGCTTAGAGGTTAAGAGTATTGGCTTTTTTTCCAAAGGTCCTGAGTTCAGTTCCCAGAAACCATGTGATAGCTCATAATCATCATATGATGATATCTGGTGCCCTCTTCTGGCATTTAGGCATACATGCAGCAGAATCCTGAATAAATAAGAAAGAGAGAGAGAAAAAAGAAAGAAAAAGAAAAGAAGTGCTGGTTCTGAGCATCACTAGCTGCTTGATTTTGGGGGGTGGCGTCTACAACATTTGAAACCTGCTGGCTTTGGTTTTTCTGAGCTGATTCTCAAGAACTTCTGGTATTTGTGCAGGGTTACTGACTGGTGTTGTAGTGGACTCTGGAGACGGGGTGACTCACATTTGCCCAGTGTATGAAGGCTTTTCTCTCCCTCACCTTACAAGGAGGCTGGATATTGCTGGGAGGGATATTACCAGGTACCTTATCAAGGTAAGTAAAAGAAAAATATTATAAAAACTAGTTTTTTTTTTAGTTTACTTACTGACTTAGACAAAAATCTGTGTCTGAAACAAGGGGCTAGAAAGTGGGCTTAGCAATCAGGCACACACACTGCTCTTACAGAGAAACAGCTTGTTGCTGTCTTGGCCAGCTCTCTACTGCCTGTAAGTCTAGCTCAGTGGAATCTAATGCCTTCCTCTGGACCTTCAGGGACCATTTCTTGCATGTATATACCCACACACAGATGCACAATGCACACTGTTTAAAACAATAAAATAAAATTAAAAATCATTGTACAAGGTTTCCAGCATCACCCCCATGTACCATTATTGGCCTTGTTATGGGTTCTAAGAATTGAGTTCAGGGTGTCAGGAATGGATGGCAAGGGCTTTTTACCTGCCAAGCCATATTGGCAGCCAACAAGGGTTTAACTTTTGTACAGTAGAACTCAGTGGCATAGATTATTAATTTACTACCTTTTTTTTTTTTTAAAAATACCAGCTGCTGCTATTGCGAGGATATGCCTTCAACCACTCTGCTGATTTTGAGACAGTTCGCATGATTAAAGAAAAACTTTGTTATGTGGGTTACAATATTGAGCAAGAGCAGAAGCTGGCCTTAGAGACCACAGTGTTAGTGGAGTCCTATACAGTAAGTATCCTGTGTAAAATAAACTGTGGGTTGAAAAGGGCCATCTGTGTTCATTAACGTCACTGAAGAACTTCTAGAGGTTTGGTTTGTTTGGTTCTGTTTGCATCCCTCCACTCCACACACACTTTATAATGTGCTGGACATTCTACTGAGGTCTTTTGTGTGTTCACTAGCTTAGGCCCTGGCATGAGTATTTTTGGTTTGAATCAAAGCAAGAATTAAATTAGAATGTAATTAGAAATGGAAGTAGTATTTGAGATTATAGCATCATTGGGATATCATTTCTCAATGTGTTTTGTACAGTGTTTTTTCTCTGGGATGATACTTAAGAGTTAAAAAATAGAACACAATTATAATTGTCAAATTATGGAGATAATTAATATCTCTTTGCTGCATGACTTCTAGGTCCTTTGATATGCCAGTGTATAGGCATTTGTGAAAATTTTGTGTACTTGTTTCTCAGACTGATGGATTATTCTAAGACAGGATCTTCTTGCCTCTGCCCCCCAAATGCTAGGATTACAATCCTGAACTTTTGAATGGACCTCGAGATTTTGTAGCGTGTTATTGGTCTAATCTAAGAAATGCATCTTGGGAAATGTTTTTGCTTTGATTTTTCTTAGACAGGGCCTCACTGTAGCTGGGTTGGAACCCAGGCTGATTTCAGATTTACTTTGAAATCCATTATGTTGCACACATTTGTGAATAGTGCCAATATCAGTCACAGGGTTTTAGAACACTTGTTTGGCTGGGCATGGTGGCACATGCTATAATCTCAGCACTCGGAATTCTGAGGCAAGAGTACCACATAAGTAATGAGACCAATCTGATAAGGCCTCCAAAATAAGCCAAAAGAGCTGGGTGTGCTGGTTTTCATGAGTTCTAGGCCAGCCAAGGGTACATAATGAGACCCTATCTCAAAAGACACAAGAGAGAAGAAAATATTGTTAGAGGCCAGCTGTGCTAGCACATAACTTTAATTCCAGTACTTGGAGTGGGGGGCAGAGGCAGGAGGATCTCCTAGTCTACATAGTAAGTCCCAGGACAGCCAGGACTAGAGAGACCCCCTGCCTTAACCGCACCCTCCAATAAAAGATACCATCCTAAGCATACAATAAAACCTACTTTATAACTTCTAATAACCGTTAGGTTTGTCCTGGTGGTTTCTGACCCAATTTTCAATCTTAATTGTTTAGAAGGAAATTGCATAAAATAAACCATGGGAGAACTATTGTTGTAAATAAAAATGAGTGTTGGGCTATATAGTGTTTATTATTAGCCCTATAATTATTGTGGCAGTATAATTTAACCCGCTATCACAAATAATAAGACACAGACACCTGTTAGATTTTATAATTGCCTGTTTACCGTGCGCTGGGCAGATATTTCCACTTACGCTCTCTCAATAACCTCATCATCATATCCCAGTCCCTATCCAATGCCATCTGCCTTAATCATCCTCATCTGGTCTACCTTCCATCCATAATCCCAATCTACTTGCTTATATTTTTCATCTTGGTGTTTTTTCCATTCATGCCATCCTTGGAGTCCTTCCTCCTAGTCCACTTGGTTCCTTCTCCATGCTAACCCATTGTTGCGTCCTCTTGCCTCCTCTCTTCCTGTGTGTCTGTATTCATTGATTGTCTTGAACCAAAGCCCAAGGACCTTAGCCACGCCTGCCTCATTTTGCCCTGCCTAGGTATATGCCATTTAATCAACCAATCAGGGATAATGTCTTAGGCAGGTTTACACAACAAGGGTAGGTGTTATCAGAGAGTAACCAGATCTTGAGGGCCAGTAACCAGCATCCAAATAAAGCATCAGAACACCCCCAACAGAGAACTAACAACGTTAAGACATTATTTATGTTGGTTGGTGGCTGAGACGGGAGTAACCATTGAATTAGTTTAAGGTCAGCCTGGACCATCCTAACCCCATTTTTACCTCCTCCAACATCCCCTAAAAACCAAAAGGCCAGATGTAGTGGTGCCCTTTTATAACTTCAGTAAATTCCATATGGGGCAGAAACGTCACTGAGTTTGAGGCCCATCTGTATCTATCGTTTAACCTCAAATTCTCCCAGTAACAGCCAGGCAGGGTGGTACCCACCTGTAGTCTCAGCACTTGGATGGTAGAGGCAGAAAGATAGTGGCACATGGTCCATCATAGCTCCGGCACATGGTCCATCATAGCTCCGTGTGAGATCCTGACTTGGGGGTGGGGGGAAGTAAAAACAGAATACTCTTATTTCTTCTCCCTTTCCTTAAACAGTTGGAGATAGCTTTCAAAAATATATTCAAGTGAAACAAACTAATGAATAAGTGGAGAGGAACAAGTGTGGGCAAATGTAGGCTAGAATAAGATAGAAGAAACTCAGTACAGCTGGGTACATTAGGGAGTACCTGTAGTCCTAGCTAGTAAGGAGGCTGAGGAAGGAAGATTGCTAGAGTTCAGGAGTTCAGGACCAGCCCACGTGACATAGTGAGCTCCTGTGTCTTGGGAAGAAGGAGGGGGCTCAGTACAATATAAAAAGGTAGTTCTGATGCAGTTTTCTTTTACATAGCCATGAATAATTTCAGCACACATAGAATCACTGTTTTTAGGAATGTGCTTTGTAAATTTTATTGTTTAAATTTTAAGCATTGTTATGTGAAATTAAATGCCAACATACATAAGAACGCTTGTTACTTATGTCAGTCCCATTAATTATAAATTGATGTGAGGAAATTTCCACTTGACATCTCTCAGTTAAATACAAACATTAATTGGCCAGGTATTCTGGCATATTGTAATCCTAGCACTTGGGAACCAGATGCAGGAGAACAAACCACATACAATAGATTTTAAGCAAGTTAGGGTTTTCTGTGTAGGTCATGAGAAAACGTTAAACTGTCCAGATCTTACTGGCTTGTGTTAAAGTTATGCTTACCAGTTAGATAAAGTTTTTAAAGACATAGTAACATAAAAATTATTCTAAATCAATGTTCCCTAAAAAAATTTTTTTGAGATAAGGTTTCAATATGAAACAGCCCAAGCCAGCCTTGAATTCATGATCCTCTTGCCTCAGCCTCCAAGAGTGTTGGCCTTGCCGCTTCTACGTCTTGTCCTACTGCTGCTGCTGCTGATGGCTGGTTGGCTGTTTTTAAGAGAGAACGTGTGTGTGCCCTGTGTAGATCAGAGGGTAGGTTTTGCAAGGTCAGTTTGTTTTCTGCCTTGTAGAGATGCTGCCTCTTCTTAAGAGCATTGTGTGCCATTTTTTAAAAAAACAAAACAGTATGATGTTAATGAGAACATCATTTGAGTTATTTTGTTTCACCCAAGAAAACATTTGGGAAAGGTTATTGCTTTTAATAATTTTGATGACAGAAAGATGCATTTAAAAGAATCAGTTACAGAGAATCCTGGGAAGTTGTCTTGCTTACTCGCACCTGGCTATTTTGTTTCTAGCTTCCAGACGGCCGCATTATTAAAGTTGGAGGAGAACGATTTGAAGCACCAGAAGCTTTATTTCAGCCTCACTTGATCAATGTTGAGGGGGTTGGTGTTGCTGAATTGCTTTTTAACACAATCCAGGCAGCTGACATCGATACCAGGTATAGTAGACAGCGTTTCCAAGTCATTTGTAAGAAGTACATGGGCCATATAGATGCTCAGCAGTTGCTGTTCTTCCAGTGGACCTGACTTCAGTTCTTAACACCTATGTCAAATGGCTCACAGCTCTCTGTAACTCACAGCTCCAGCCTCTGTGGGCACTGACATTCATGCACACATACTGACATGCAGACACACACACCTAGACATGGTTTAAAATAGTAAGAATATAATCTTTTTTGCTTTTTTTTGGGGGGGTGGTTTTGTTTTTGAGGCAGGGTTTCTCTGTATAGCCCTGGTGGTCCTGAAATTTGCTCTATAGACCAGGCTGGCCTCAAACTTACAGAGATCTGCCTGCATCTGCCTTTGAGTGCTGGGATTAAAGGTGTGAATTATTTTTCCCCTTAACATGTATCTACTTTTTGGATAGAGATAAAATTTAGTTAGAGTACTTGACTGTCAAACATGAAACCCTGGTTTTGATTCATAGCAGTGCATGTGTTTTAATTCTATTACATTTTATTAGTTAGTTTGTTTGTTTGATGTGCATGTAGTTTGGTGGGTGAGGGTGCCATGGCACACATGGAAGACAGGATAACTTTTGGGAGCTGTTTTTTTCCTCCTACTATTTGTGTCCCAGGGAATCAACCTCAGGCCATTGGGCATGCCAAGAGATGCCTTTCCCCGCTGAACCATCTCATCAGACCTTTAAATTTAGTTAGCTAGTTTTCCTCCCTCCCTCCCTTGTGAATAAAATTGCAGTGATGCAGGAGTGCAGGTATCTCTTTAGCATTCTGGCTTTTAGTCTTTGGATTGATGCATCATTTGATAAGTCAATCTTTAGTTTTGGGGAGAGTTTCTATACTGCTTTCTGTCATGGTTATTATAATTTATATCAGGGCTCCTTAAACTTTTTACTTATGATACTCCCACTATTGGGGATCTCTAGAGTAATAGAACATACGGGGTAAATGTCTCTCTCTCTCTCTCTCTCTCTATATATATATATATATATACATACATATACACATACATATATATAATATATATAGAAATGATTTATTAGATATATATGATGGCAGATGTCTTTAATCACAGCACTTTAGAGATGGAGGCAGGCAAATCTCAAGTTTGAGCATGCCATACATAGTAAGTTTCAAGCCAACTAAGGCTACATAGTGAGATTTTGACTCATTAACACAGCAAAGCTGAGAATATATCTCAGGAAGAATACTTCTCTAGTGTATGTGAGACATTAGCTTCAGTTCTCAGTACTACAAAAAAAAAAAAAAGAACAAAATGGCAAAAGTATGTTTAATGCCATTTCAGAAATTATTAGAGAATCTGAGCTAATCTCAAGTCAGAATTCACTTAATGATTTTTTTAATGGAACTCAAAAGTTAGAAATTCAAGTTTTTGATTTTGTTTTTCAAGACAGGGTTTCTCTGTGTAGCCTTGGATGTCCTGGCACTTTCTCTATAGACCAGGCTGGTCTTGAACTTATGTCTACCTGCCTCTGCCTCCCAAGTGCTGGGATTAAAGGTATGTCCCACCACAGCCTGGCATAACATCAGTTTTTTAAATCAAGCATTCTAGTCCAATATAATTAAAACATATACTGATGTCATATTTAGTATGCCAAGAAGTGATGGTAGAAAAAATATCGTATTTACTTTCTGTAATGTTTTTGTAAGAGAAAGCTGTATGTGCAATAAAAATGCCCAGTTTTCTAACATACCATGGTCTCAAATTTGAGGCCAAATGCTGCATGGCATGGCTACATTTGCATTGCAAGGTAGACAATGAGTTCAGAACACAGACCACAGTGAAGTTGCATGAGGAAATGTGGGTGAGGAAACTGCCACCACCAACCTTAGATTGATTGCACATTTGCTTTTGAATTAGGCTTTAGCTGTTGCATGTTAGGGAACCTTTTACTGTTGTCAAGTATTTCACTACCCCCACATTCAATTATATGACCCTGGGTGGGTTGGAGGCTGTGATTTTTTTAATTTATCTGTCAGTGTACAAGGCTTCCCTTTCTGTACATCTGCCCTTTTTTGTTCTAACAGGTGTACAAAGATCACTCATTGCCATTTGATTTACATTTCTTGATGATTGGAGTGTTTAGCTTTTATGTCCTTCCACTCCCTTATGTCAGCAGGGTATTGACACATCTTATTTGTTGCTGCTGTCATTTGTGACAGTCTCATCCAGCAGAGACTTACGCTTTTCGATCCTTCTCCCTCCACTTCATAGTGTACCTGGCATATGTAGTACTGGGTTAGAACCCAGGGCTTCATGCCTGCCAGGCAAATGTTCTGCTGAGCTACAGCCCTAGCCCAAAAATAAAAAATAAATAATTAAAAATAAGGTACCGTTTTCATGCAAATATTCACTGTGTCTTCCTAGATCTGAATTTTACAAGCACATTGTGCTTTCTGGAGGCTCTACCATGTATCCTGGCCTGCCATCAAGGTTGGAACGAGAGCTTAAACAGCTTTACTTAGAACGAGTTCTAAAAGGAGATGTGGAAAAACTTTCTGTAAGTATCTAATTACTGTTTTAAAACCCTATAAAGTAGCGTATGGATCTTGACAACCACTAGAGGGAGCAAGAAGTCTTGAAGCAGATGTCTGTGCAGTTAGGCTCTTGAAGACTTGCAGAGCTCAATGGAAATTGTCCTGGGGTAGTGCTCCTACTAGGTTACTGCTCTATTGGAAGAATGCAGGTCACTGAGTCCAGTGCCCTTGATGATCTATAGTGAGCAGCCTGGGCTCGCACACTGTGTGCAAGTGCATGAGGAGAACCTGCTCTGCTGTGGAGAGAGGGGAAGGGGAATGTCCTGCTTTGGGGGCTTTTTACTTTGGTCTTTTTGTCTGCCTGACCCCCTCCCCTTTTATCTTTCTGGAAACAAACTCATACTATGTAGTCCTGGCTGCCTTACTATGTTGACCATACTGGCCTTGAACTTAAAGAGAACCACGTGCCTCTGCCTACTAAGTGTTAGGATTACAGATGTACACCATCAAACTTGGCTTTGGTTTTAACTTTTTGAATATGTAATCAGCCTTACTTACAGTCTTTCAGAATTCTGGTTTTAGACTATTTTTCATGTCTACTTGTTGTTTGTCTTTGTTTTGTTTGGTTTGGTTGGTTGTTTAGGTTTTTCTAGACAGGGTTTCTCTGTGTAGCTTTCACTGTACTGGACTCCCTTCGTAGACCAGGCTGGCCTTGAACTCACAGCCTGCCTCTGCCTCCCTGAGCACTGGAATTAAAGTTAAGATATACTTTGTTGTATGCCTTAACTCCTCAGGCGTGTTTGTGTTTCCAGAATTATCACAGCTCTTTAAATAGATTTTATTGGTAATTGTTGCCATGTACTAGAATGTAATTGCTGGTGGTTCTTTTTCCATCTGTGAACTGTGTAATATGATGTCTAGAGAATGGATGCAACCAAGAGTCCTTTAATAATGGCTTTATTCTTTGGGTTACCTGCTTTTTAGATGATAAGATTACACATTTCAGAGGACTGATGTTATTGGCCTTTCTCAGTATTTCACTCACATGCCTCATTTCATTAAATTATATAGAGAATTTAAAATCTATCTCTGGTGATCATTTATTTATACAAACTTTTTTGAGGTGAGGAGTCTGATTTCCCCTTCCTTTGCAGGTTTGAAGTGCTAGGGTTTGGATCCAGGTTACACATACTAGGCAAACACTAGCACTGAGCCACACCCTAAGCCCAGGAAACATCTAACACTGTGCCAAAACTGATTTAGACCATGGAAACAAAACATGGCTAAACAATAAAAATTGCTGCTGTGAGTTTAAGTAACTTACTGGTGGTAATAATAGTGTAGAGAAAAGGAAAGGAAGACTCGGAGAAAGAAAATGGCTGTTGTTGGTAAGGGCGTGTGCCCTCTTCACGCCTGATCAGAAAAGGCCTCTCATGAAGTGCCTTTGGATCAGAGACCTGTGTCAAGTTAGGAAGTTAGCATTTCTAGTCAGAAATAATGCAAAAAGATGCGTTGGCAGAAATGTCTCCGTGTGGCTGGAGCAGAGTAAGCTAGAAAGGGTAGAAATTAGGTCAGAAAGCTAACGAGCAGACAGGTCAGTTATGGTGAAGATGAAAGATCTTGAGGGTTCCAAACAGAAAAACAATATGATCTGACTCAGCCATAAAAGAATCCGTAAGCCCTGTGGGTTGGAGAAGGATCCAAGAAGGGTAAGACAGGAAGTGATGAGGGGGAAAAGAGCTGGTAGTGGCTTAAAAATGGAGTTGGGCTAAAGTAATCATCTTCGAGAGTGAGTGGAAAGTGGGAAAATGTCCTAAAATAGCATGAAGGCCCAGGTGAGGTTGGTGCCACATTTAAAGCAAGGTATTGAACTTCTGTACTGTGTGCTGAGCTGCTTGAAAGCAGGTTCAGACTTGATTACCTGAGTTGATACTTTGCCAGGTGAATGAATGTAAAGGAGGAGAGAAAAAGTCACTGAGGATAATAAAATGAAATGGAAGGAAGAGGGCTGGAGAGATGGCTCAGTGGTTAAGAGCACTTGCTGCTCTTGCGGAAGAGCCAGGTTCAGCTCACAACCATCCGTAACTCAAGTTCCAGGGGATCCAGTACCCTCTTCTGACTGCAGTGAGCCAGGCATGTACATGGTGACAAAAGTACTTGCAGCCAAAACTCAATGCCCTTATCAGGCTTTTAACAACTATAGGGGATTAGACCCCCCTCTTTTGAGTACTCTTTGTGGGTACTGCAGTCACATACACATACCCATATACAGCTACACACATATAATATTCAGGCTGGAGCTTGATACACTGCAGACTCTAAGCACCTTGGACCTGAAGATTCATTCTGCTTGTCCTGTGGGTAATGTCAGAGCATCTCAAGAATGTTCAGGTTCCTTTGTCAGCAGCTGCACTTCTATACAGTGTTAACGGTTTAGTAGTAAAGCTTTGTGAATGGGAGTAAAGCTCTACATGGCCAACAGGAGTAAAAGGATTTTGGTAATAAGGGATCCTACAGGTCCATTCTCACCTCTTCTTCCCGCCTCCCCCAAGTTTCCTGGACTTACTTCGTAGACCAGGTTGGCCTCCAACTCACAGAGATCTGCCTCCCTCTGCTTCCCAGAGTGCTGGGATTGCAGGTGTGCACCACCGTGTAGGTGGCACTCCTGTTCTCTTCTCCCATAGGCTGTAGCTTGTTGTCTTCCCAGACTTCCCATCTCATTGGTTTAGGACACACAGCCTTATCTAATGAATAATTTGGAATTTGAGACTGCCCCCTTTTTTTCTGAGGGTGATTAGTCATATATAGAGATACATATAGACAAGCAAGTACCCAGTGCTAGCTAAGGAAGAGAGGGATCTAGCCCTCCTGCTTGTTAGGTCTCAAACCTGGAACAAACTGGCTAAAATGCCTGGTTAACATCTCAGAATGGACCTGCTGCCAGGTTCTCTCAGCATCCTTCAGTCCCTACTTGTTACAGGGTATGGCTGGCATGCCCTGCCCCTACCCTAAACTTCTTCAACATAGGGGCTGGCCTGCCCTTCCCCCAGCTGCCCTTCTTTATATAGTGCAGTATTTTGGTTACCTAATCCTTTCTTCTAGCCTTTACCCTTCTGACCTCTTGGTCTGGCCTTCCCCCTCTCTTCTCACATGGCCCATCCCAGGATCATGTCCACTGTGGACTCTCCCAGATGTCCCTGCCTCTTACTGTACTCTCCCTTTTATGTACAATAAACCTTCTCCTCCACTAGGAGGAGACCTAGGAGCAGTCATGTCCTTCCATTTTTATTTTTCTTTCTCATTCTTCTGGTGCTGAAACCAGGGACCAGTCATGCCCTTTCCTTCCTTTTTTTTTCATTCACTTATCTGTAACGCTGATGAACTTTAAATATACCTTGTATTGAAAATGGACAGTAGCAGCTGGGTGGGTGTAGTGGTACACTCCTTTAATCTCAGCACTTGGGAGACAGGCAGTTTGAGGCCAGCCTGGTCTGCATAGTGAGTTCCAGGACAGCCAGAGCTATATAGTGAGATCCTGTTTTGAAAACAAACCAAAAAAAAAAAAAAAAAGAGAGAGAGAGAGAGAAGAAGAAGAAAATGGATCAATGTAATCTATAACAAACATATCCAGCCTTGCTTGTTTTGAATACATTTCACTTGAATCTAAGACAGTAGAATGTCAGTTTTGTATATAAGGAACTGGAGGTCTGGGGTGGAGCTAAGCTGTAGTCCACATCATAGGTGTGGATGAATCTTGAGTTCAGTCCTGTCTAAGGGCTACTGTGGTATGATAAAACATCGTGATCAAAAGCAACTTGAAGAGGGAAGTTCTTTGGCTTACATACCTTGAATCAGTATATTGAGGGAAGCTGTTAATTCCACTGGGTGAGAATAAGACCAATACCACAATTTTGAGCCAAATTTGAAGCAAGCTTTAGTTAAATGTTGGCCAGGATTATGGACTATGGCCAAGTCCGTTTTTGTTTTCCCAGAAAGTACAATGAATCACATTTTTCGGAAGCTTATAACATATTTCTCACCTAGTCCAATACCAGAAAAATCAGTTTTACTGTGTTGCACTGAGCTAGAATTATGGTGGTGTTAGACCTTGAAGAACACTGCTCAGGAACTAAGGAAAACCTGTTCCAATCTTGCTTCTGGTTCTTGGGCTGTTAGCATAGTGATCGTTTGTGCAAGTTACTGCAAATCAGGGTGACAGGTGTGAATTAAGATTCTTGCCTCCTAATCATGCGTTTGGGAATTAGTGAATGTTTCTGTGTCTGAGGTAACAGAACCTGTTGTGTGTGTGGATTGCAGATTGTGGAGAGATTCAAGAGTACATATGCAGAAGTCTTCCTGAAATAGAGCACTATGCATACATGATCTCTTGTTCTCTTTCTCCTGTAGAAATTTAAGATCCGAATTGAAGACCCACCCCGCAGAAAGCACATGGTGTTCTTGGGTGGCGCAGTCCTAGCAGACATCATGAAAGACAAAGACAACTTTTGGATGACCAGACAAGAGTACCAAGAAAAGGGTGTCCGTGTGCTGGAGAAACTTGGTGTGACTGTTCGATAAAATGCCAGGCTTGTTTCCATCACGCCTGTAAATGCTTTTTTCCTTTTCTGTTTTTCAAAAAAAAAAAAAAAAAAAAAAGTTTCTTTATTGCCAATCTTTGAACTCATTCACCTCCAGGACTGAAAGAGGCCTCTCTGTCCCCTTTGACAGGAAAGGTCAAGTTTTGTTCTCTGTCTTGGGGAAGCATTGTTAAATTCTTGTTAATGTGGGTAAGTCTGGTTGTTTAATGCAACCAGTTCTCTACAAACATAACCAGAGGGCAAAGGGTCCCTGCTGCTTTGTTTCTTTCTATGTAGGCATTTAGATCATTCTTATAGGCTTCCTATTTTTGCTTTATTTCTCTAATGCTGCTAGTTTTAGTTTTAGCACTATAGGTGGTATGTCTTTATTAGCTTAAGAAAAAACTTTCACAGGAGGTTTTACATATTCTGGGTGGGGGTGGTAAGGGATGGGTGGGCAGCCCTGAGCCCTTGAGGGCCTTTCCTCTGTAGTGTTAGCTTTCAGCAGTTAACTGCTGCCACTTTTTAAATGCCCTAAAGCATCTCCTAGTAACATCTTAGGGAAATTTTGAGCTCAGAACTAAGGTGTTTGGGGTAGGTTTTTGTGTGATGAACAAATTGGTAGTCTTTCTCTTGTGACTTTTGAGGTTTTCTGCTTCTGGATACACAAGATGAACCTCATTTACAATACTTTGACTTGGTAGGTTTTCTTCTTTTGGTCTGTGTGGGACTGTTTCCATACTATAGAAAAAAGCAAGCTTAGTGTTTTATTACCATGAGGTTTAGGGATCGTTTATTCTTTATGTCAACCTATCGGCTGGGAGTATATTTTCTAGACTGTATCAATAGTGAAAAAGGAACATTTTAAACAAAATGCTTTTGTCAAGTCAAATTACGGTTAGAAAATTGCTTACGGGCTGGTGTTCTCTCAATGCTGTTGTTTATTCTGGAAGCAATGAGGTAATGATGCAAGTACCATTCTCGAAAGTTGTACTTTTAGGGTCCTGGTGCTTCTTGACTAAAACAACTATATACAGAAATAATTACTGGCAGTAGGTTATAATTGTTATATTAATATTAACATTAGGACTTGTTGCCAGTCTTTTTGTTTTTTTCCATGAGATCTGCCACTAAAATTTTAGCGGCAACAACCAATAGAAAAGTTTACCAGGAGTCAACTTTGTGTCTGTACTAAAAGCCAGTCCTGGCTGCTACTTCCCAGCCATCTTTTTTGTTCTTGGAGGAAGACTGATTTATGGTTTTGGATATGTTTGCAGACCTGTCAGGAAATCCTATTTATGAGTCCTCTTGGTATTGTTTGTTATCTCAGAAAATACCAGGTAGTACCCAGGTATGAGTTCTTTCTAATATTGAAAAATGAAATAATGAAAAGTTGTATCACAGAGTATTCAAAATGATGATCCTGGGAGAAATATTTTCCTTCATTTCAAAATAGTCTTTACTAATGATGAATTTGAAAGAATAGCTTTTTTCCTTTTTGTATGCTTAATATCAGAATTTTTTTTAGTTAACTTTAAAATTAGTTTATGTAAAATCAGCAGCAAAAAGAAGTTAGTGTTAATTATGCAGCTTCTGTGATATTAAGTATTTTTGCCTGTTTTACCTCAATTTGAAAAAATAGGAGAAGTCTGTTTGCATGCTGGCCATGCTCAGTACACACAACAGCCCGCCATTGCCGGCTGGTCGGTGTTGGGTGCGTGACTCAAGTCACTTTGGAATTCCTAAGCGTTCCTAAATCATGTTGTCAAATAGCCCAGTCTTGGGAGTCCTGAGCCCATTGCAGGACACCTACTGTATATAGGACTGGTACCAATGACTATTAAGTGTAGAAAATGATCGACTCTTGGCTTTGACCATGGTTTTAAATATAGGGTAGAAAACAAGGAAGAATAGGATGGACTCTTAAATAAAACAGTGAAAGAACTTTTTATCATTCATACCTTGAATGTAGACTTTGTTTTATTTCATAATTCTGCTAGCAAACATGACTGTTAAATGTATTTATATATGTAATAATTTAGAAATTCCATTTTATAGTTTTCCTATTCTGAGGTGAAATAATGAATTTCATAATTTGGGAGCTGGGACATACTGTATTCTATTGGAGGTGTTAGGTTTGAGTCCTTCAAAAATGAAAAAAAGAATCTGTTTTTTAAAAGATCTGATTTTTAACTCTTGAAACCCATTGTCGCTTAGATTTCCAATGCTAATTAAAATTCTTTTATTTTTAAATTAATATCACCAATGCCTTGGGGTACTTACTGGAAAATGTGGTATTGGGTATTAACTTTCACAGTTCTGAGCACTGTTAGTGTCTATCTGGCAAGTATTGGAGAGATCAATGGAAAGCTAAATATTCTAAATTTAACACAGATATACTTCTTTTTGATTAAGAAAATAAAATCAGATTTTTTCAAAGTAATTTGAATTTTGTCTGTTTTTTCTTTTAGTTTTTCTCTTTAATTTCATTATTTTTAGTTGTACTTTCAGTTTTGCTATACAAGATGGGTTTAGAACTTTAAATCAGTTAGTCCAAAGTCATTCAGTGTTCTGTTGCTGTTGTGTTTTACCTTACATGGGGTGGAGGGTTGAGACACAGTATCATAGCCCAGGGTGATCTAGAACTAGCCATGTAGCCAAGGAGTACTTGAACTCTTGATCTTCTTGCCTCTACCTTCCAAGAGCTGGGTTTATAGGTGTGTTCCCCAGTCCCAACTCTATTTTAGTGTTTGTTATTGACAAAACTCACTTATTTTTATTGAGGTTTTTATTTACTTATTTTTATTATGATTTATCTACTTACTCAATTATTTGTGTGAGACAGTCTCTCTCTATGTAGTCCCAGCTGTCCTAGAACTAGCTGTGTAGATCAGGTTGTCCTCAAAGTCACAGAGATCTGCCTGCCTCTGCTTCTGGAGTTCTGGGATTAAAAGTGTGCACCACTACACCCAGCCCTTCTAGAAGGGTTTTAGACACAAGAGAGTGAATTAGAGCTACCTTAGAATGTGTTTTATTTTCTTCTGAGAGACTGTTTCCCAGGAGATTAAAGAGTACTTTTCAGAATCAGTTCTAGATAAACTTGTATGTAATGTGTCCCTGTATGAACATTGTAGCTTGATCTGCAGGAAGATTCTTAGGCATATTTTGTTTTGTTTTGTTTTTTCTCTTTATTTTCATTTTATATGTATGGGTATTTTGCCTGCTTGTATGTCTATACACAATGTGTATAGGCCTGAGGCCTGAGACTGGAGTTACCTAACACATGGGTCCTGGGAATTGAACCCTGGTCCTCTCAAAGAGCAGTCATTGCTTTTAGCCACTAAATTGTCTCTCTTGCGTAGGTACATTTTTTTTTTTTTGACAAAGTAAAGCAGGAGGAAAACTAAGTGGCCTTTTCTTGTCTTTACATTGAGAATGAGAGCTAGAGAATGGGTATCAGTGTTGTCTTTTCTATATATTATATACTTAAGTTTCATTGTCCTTCCATGGCCAACATCCCTCAGGGCATCTTGAGGGTTGCATCTGGTGCGTTACCTAGTCTGTTGAGTTGCCAGAATAATGTGATGGTATCTGTTGTCCCAGAGTGATAGAGAAAGAATATTCCTGCCGTTTTGTACTGTCACCATTGATGGAGTGAATTAATACCTTTGTATTCTTCATTTTTTCCTCCACCCATAAACTTTGCTGTATGCTTGAGCTTATTAACTTTGCTAATTTTAAGTAAATTATTATTAAGACAAAGTCTCTGTCTTAGCATTCTAGAGACACCATAAAAAGACACTTATAAAAGGAAGCATTTAATCAGGGCCTTGCTTACAGTTTCAGAGGGTTGGTCCCAGAGCATCATGGCAGGAGGGGTGGCAGCAGGCAGGCATGGAGCTGAGAACTTACATCCTGATTTACTGGCAGGCAGAGAGAAATGGCCTGCTGTGGGGTTTTGAGACTCAAAGCCCAGATGATCTCAAAGTCCACATCTTACCCTTCCCAACAATGCCACTAGTTGGTGCCCAGGCATCCAACTATTCAGTGTATGGGCCGCATTCTCGTTCAAATCGCCATATTCCACTCCCTGGCCTCCATAGGGTTGTGGTCATATCATAATGCAAAATGCATTCAGTTGAACTTCAAAAGTCCCCATACTCCATCAGTCTCAACAATATAAAAGTCTAACATTCAGAGTCTCTTGGGAGACCCAAGGCAATCTCCCAACTGCAGAATGGCAGGAGTTCTCTATCACCTAAGAACAAAATAAAAAAGCAGATCACATGCTTCTAATATATAATGATGCAGAATATACATTACCATTCCAAAAGGGAGGAAAGGAGGCATAGTGAGGAATTCTGGACCAGATCAAGAACAAAACCCAATCAAGCAAATTCATTTCTTCAGCCCCATGTCTGATGTTAAAAGGCTTGTTAGATGGCTCTTCCCTTCCAGCTTTGCTGACTACATACCACCTACTTTTCTCTCATGGGCTCGTTCCATACCCTTTCTGCAGCTCTCCTTCACAGATATCCCATGGCTCTGGCATCTCCAACATCTTGGGTCTCTGACACATCCAGGCTTCACTTACACATGTTGATGTAGCCTCTGGGCCTGTGTGCAACGACTCCCCTGCCACACACCTGGCTTCAGCTGCTTTCAACCATAGAGGGAGTTTCCACAGCTTTCCTCCTGGATCCTTAAATCCAGAACCATGTGGCTAAAGCTGCTGCGTTTTGCTGTCTGCTGGAGCTGGAAAATACTGCCAAGGCATCCTGGACTACACACGATAGATAGATAGATAGATAGATAGATAGATAGATAGATAGATAGATAGATAGATAGATAGATAGATAGATAGATAGATAGATAGATAGATAGATAGATAGAGTTTTCTTCTGAAGCCTCTTGAGCTGTGCCTTCATAGCTCACATTTCCCTTGGCAGTACTGTCTTTTTGTTCCTGCTAGGATGGTCCTTTAAGCCCTACTTATAGTGTTCAACCACTATTCTAGCCCAGGATCCCAAATCCTTCTATATTTCTCCAAGAAACAGTGTGGTCAGACCTGTCACAGCAATAGTCAGTAATCTATACTTGTCTCAGACTCACCAAGTAGCTGAGGATAATCTTGAACTTCTGATCATCTTGCCTTTATGTCCCTAGGGCTGTGATCACAGGCAAGTGCCTCCATGCCTAATTTACACAGTGCTAAGGGACTGAGTCTAGGGCTTGGTGTATTCTAGGTAAGCAGTCTACTGACTATACTCCACTCAGTCCTCTGATGCTCCAAATATTGGAAAACAATTCGTGTATAATACACATGATCCCATAATGGCTGTTTGTGGGTTCTTGCTGTCTTAAAGGATTGATACAAGTGCTCACAGATTTGCAAAGTATACAGGAAACCTATTCAAAGCATAGATCAGGGTGCACTGAGTAGAGTGGGGGGACACATGCATGAGAAAGTACTCTGCTCCCCAAATGTTTGGGGCTTCCTTTTTTGGGCCCAAGAGAACTTTGGTTGTGAAGGCACATACTGTGGGTAGTTTTCTACCTTAACAGATTAAGTCATAACTTTCTCTACCATTCATGTCCCTTCCCTAAGGTACCTTGTGGGGCATGTGGACTATGCCACCAGAGGAACTGGCATGGAAGTGTTGAGATAGAGCATGTTCAAACCCTGGAAATCTCAAAATGTAAAACGTCATCCTGAGACCATCAGGAGTGGGGCAGCTCCTTTCCTGTTTCTGTGCCTGCCTGTGAGCTCATAATCTGGTGCCCCCAACTCTGTGGTCACAGGTAGTCACAGGCGAGCACCTGGATGCAAATAGAGAATAAACAGCATGTCAGCCCCAAACAGTAGGTTTTCACCCCCCCCCAAACCCCTCCCTACTTCCCAAGAACTTAAGCTGTTTCACCAATAAAGGAGCACAAGCTATTTCACTGAAGATTGAGAGTGGCTATTTTAACTGAGCTGTAATGCTTTTGAGATCTCTCAAAAGCGTTACAATAATCTACTGATCTAAAAGAGCTATAATGCAAAAATCCTCAGAGAAGACCTTCTCCCGAAGCACCCCAAGCTGGACTGGAACCCTTCAGAGCCCACCCACTCCAGACTGTTCCCTCCCTCCTGGCTTAGTGTTCAGCAGCATCTAGACATTCCAAGGGATGGATCCACAATACTAATTTAAATCCTGAGTGCCCAATTATGCAAAGGCATAAAATGATAAATAAGATTCTCCCTAAAGGGGGCTAGAGAGATAGCTCAGAGGTTAAGAGCACTGGCTGCTCTTCAAAAGGTCCTGAGTTCAATTCCCAGCAACTACAAGGTGGCTCATAACCATCTATAATGAGATCTGGTGCCCTCTTCTAGCCTGCAGAAAGAAAACTAAATAATAAATAAATCTTAAAAAAAAAAAAAAAAAGATTCTCCCTAAATTCACTTAGAGGACACAGCTTGCCTCGTTGTGCTTAAACCCCAAACAAGCTCAGGTCACACTGGCCCTCCTACTCTCATACCCAGATGTCCTGGGTATATATTTAGATAGAATGTGTCAAAGCTAGTGGTTGTTAACAGGAGGAGAAATGTACTCTAGTGCTCAGAGGGCAGTATATGGGGAGCTTGATGTGGGTGGGGCTCTCCGTTGGCTAACAGGTTGAAGAAGCTTGTGCATGAGGGAGGGGGCTCCAGTTGGGATATAAAGTAAATAACGTGATTAATATAAAAAGTAAATAACCTGTGATTAATATAAAAATATTAAAATTATTAAAAATACGTGAGAAAAAAGTTAGGTTACACATATGTTAGAGAACATGTGCTGTTTAGCTGTCTGAGCCTGAGACACCTTTCTCAACGGCAAGTTCTCCAGCTTCATTTATTTTCTTGAAATGTTTATGATTTTATTTTTCATTAAAGCTGAATAAAATTTCATTTTATATATGTACCACAGAAGAAGAAGAAGAAGAAGAAGAAGAAGAAGAAGAAGAAGAAGAAGCAGCAGCAGCAGCTTGCGCATACCCCAAGCCAAGTGGAGTCCCACATTGCTAAACTATGCCTTGTGCTTTCCCGCCTCACTTAGGATAGTTTATTTTGGCAGTTTTTGTAGGAATTGAGGCAGATACTTATTGAATTTAGAATTATTGAATTTAGTGCTTGGACTGGTTCTGTAACCACTTAAGACTCTTGTTTGGGAAGCACGCAGCCCTACATTCAATCCCCAGCCCAGCTGAAGTTCCATTCATGTTGGCCAGCTGTGGCGGCTCCCACCTGTAATCCCAACACTGAGCAAGGCTGAGGCAGGAGGATGGATGTGAGGGAAAGGCCAGCTGGGGCTAGTCTGTGGCTCTATCTCGAAAACAAAACAATCATCCTACAAAGCTCTGGGGCGTGATGCTAAAATGAAGTCAGAATGGGTTGGAAGTGCATAGCTAGCTCGGGGAAGAATGTGCTTTATATGCACAAGGCCCTGGGTTCAAAACTAAGGTGAAATCAGAAAAGGATGCTGCAAGGGAGAGCAATGGGAACTGCAAGTGAAGCACTGCTCCTAACGGTCCAGAATAGCAAGACCGGAAGAGGGCAAGGTGGACTTTGGAGTCTTAAGAGAACAACCAGGAGGTGACCTTTCTTTGTGTGTGGGTTAGGGTTAGGGTTAGGGTTAGGGGTTGGGGTTGGGGTTCAGGTTCGGGTTCGGATTGGGGTTAGGGTTGGGGTTGGGGGTTAGGGTTAGAGGGATAGGATCAGGGTCAGGGTCAAGGTTAGGTCAGGGTTAGGGTTGTTAGGGTTAGGGTCAGGGATAGAGTTAGGGTTAGGGTCTTTCTCATAAAGGCCTCATTTAACTTTAATTACCTCCCAGAGGTCTCCCAAGTAGAGTGAGATCAGTACTGCACCCTTTCTTTCTTTCTTTCTTTCTTTCTTTCTTTCTTTCTTTCTTTCTTTCTTTCTTTCTCTTTCTTTCTTTCTTTCTTTCTTTCTTTTCTCTTTCTTTCCCTTCCTTCCTTCCTCCCTCCGTCCCTCCCTCCCTCCCTCTCTCTCTCTCTCTTTCTCTTTCTTTCTTTCTTTCTTTCTTTCTTTCTTATCTTCTGTGTGATCCTTCTGTGTGTTGAACATGTCTCATTTGGGGGGGGGGTTCACTTGGGCATGCACATACACATTTGTGTGGTCACACTAGCTGCCTTCCCTCACCACTCTCTTCTCTATTTCCTGAGGGAGGGTCTCTCAATGGACCTGGAAGATCTGATTCAGCTAGTCTAGCTACCAATTTACCTCAGTGGCCCCCAAGCATTGGGATTCTAGGTGGATCTACATATCCTCCTGACTTTTATATAGATGCTGGAGATCTGATCCCTGCTTCTCATGCTTGAAGAGTAAGCATCTCCTCTACTTGACTGTCTTCCTAGCCCAGTATCTCACCCCCTTAACACCTCACAATGGAGACTGCATCTCAAGATGAGTTTTAGTGTGAACATTCAAACCATAGCAAACACATATTATATTGATATTTGCTTTATTCAGTTTTAGTCTGTTTGGTTCATGGAGACCCTGGTTACAAAGTGTAATGAAACACAACTGTAGTCCTGGCTACTCTGGAGTCTGAGACAGGAGGATCACTTTAGCTTGAGGCCAGTCTGTCTCTAAAAACAAAATACAGTGGAAACCATTAAGGTGACTCAGGCCTGTAATCCAGGAATTAGAGAGGTAGAGGCAGGAAGTTCCAGTTTGAGGCTAGCCTGGAGCTACATAGGGAGACCCTATCTCAAAAACAAAAACCAGCTGGGTATGACAGTGCAAGCCTGTTGTCCCAACACTTGGAGAGGTGGAGACAGGAGAATCTGGTGTTCAAGCTTCAGCCTCAGCTACAGAAACAAGTATAGAGGCCAGTTTGAGTTGTTCAAGACTCTCAAAAAACAAAAAAGATGAGCAACTTTTGGTTATTCTATCGCTTAATGAGAGCTCTCCTTTTATTTTGTAGAATGAAAGCTACCCCAATTCATAAATCATCAAAAGCCATTTAGTCTAAAAAAAACTTGTGATTTTGTCCTTTGGCAAAGATAAACTGTTCATATAGGATACCATGGAAGATAGCAAGAAAGTTTGAATGGATAAATTAAGGTAATAGACTGTTACAGTGAAAGTGAACTGACTGAGATGAAATACAACCAAGTAAATAAAACCTCAAAATATTTAAGCTGCCCAGAGCAGCTCTGAATTATTTATTCTGTTTATTTGAAGTTGCTTTTTAATTTGAAATATAGCTAATTAAATCTATCCTGTGTACTTTTGCAAATATAAATGGTAATCACCATTAAATCTCTAACAAAGTGAGGCTTTAATTTAATTTAGTGTCTTTCAGATGTTTCTAAAATCTTGGCTTAGATTTTAAAAACATGGGGGCTGAAGGTACAGCTCAGTTGTTCAGGTGCTTGCCTGGCATTTGTGGGTTCCATCTCTAGTACCATTAAGCAAATCAAAACAAACAGGCAACCCAGAAGATTGATGGTATGTTTGCATACACCTTGTGCACATATACATAAAATGGTAATGTTTGTATATCCTCTATCCACATTTTCTTGTTTATTTATTGTTGCTTTAATTTATTTTGTGTGTGTACATGTGTGTGTGTGAGTGCAGGCATGCCTGTGCTACATGAGTATCGAGGTAAGAGAACAAGTTTGTTGGAGTTGGTTCTCTCCTTCCACTTTCCACCTTGTTTTAAGGCAGGCCTTTCTTTCTTTCTTTCTTTCTTTCTTTCTTTCTTTCTTTCTTTCTTTCTTTCTTTCTTTCTTTCTTTCTTTCTTTCTCTTTCTCCCTTTCTCTCTCTTTCTCTTTCTTTCTTTCCTTCTTTATATCTCTCTTTTTCTTCCCTTCTCTTTCTTTCTCTCTTTCTCTCTCTTTCTTTCTCTTTCTTTCTGTCTCTTTCTTTTTCTTTCTCTCTTTCTTCCTTTCTTTCTCTATCTCTCTTTTGTTCTCTCTCTCTTTCTTTCTTTCTCTCTTTCTTTATATCTTTCTCCCTCTCTTTTTCTCTCTTTCTCTTTCTCTCTTTCTTTCTCTCTTCCTCTTTCTCTCTTAATCTCTCTTTCTCTCTCTCTTTCTCTTTCTTTCTCTCTGTCTTTCTTTCTCTCTTTCTCTTTCTTTCTCTCTCTGTCTTTCTTTCTCTCTTTTTCTTTCTTTCTTTCTCTTTCTTTTTCTCTTTTTCTTTCTTTCTCTCTCTGTCTTTCTTTTTTCTCTTTTTCTTTCTTTCTCTCTCTGTCTTTCTTTTTTCTCTTTCTCTTTCTTTCTTTCTCTCTCATTCTCTTTCTCCCTTTCTCTCTCTCTCTTTCTTTCTTTCTTTCTTTCTTTCTTTCTTTCTTTCTTTCTTTCTTTCTTTCTTCAGGATTTCTCTGTGAAGCCTTAGCTGTCCTGAACTCACTCTGTACACCGGGCTGGCCTTGAACTCACAGCGATCTGCCTACTCAGAGTGCTGGGATCACAGGCTTGGGCCA
The DNA here is from genome assembly GCF_030254825.1 of Meriones unguiculatus. Taxonomy (NCBI): domain Eukaryota; kingdom Metazoa; phylum Chordata; class Mammalia; order Rodentia; family Muridae; genus Meriones; species Meriones unguiculatus. Next base: position 100,011,946 of record NC_083360.1, read on the forward strand.
CCACACCTGGCTGAGGCAGTCTTTCTTGTTTTTGCCATTGTTCTGAGTACTCCAGTCTATCTAGCCCAAGAATATTTCCATGATCCTGTCTCACCTCACGTAGGAGTGATGGGATTATAGATGAACAACACCTCATCTAATTGGATGTATTCATTTTTATTTTATGTGTATGGATGTATTACCTGCTTGTATGTTTGTACACCTTGGGCATGCAGTACCTAAGGAGTCTAGAAGAGAGCATCAGGTCTTCTGGGATGGTAGTTCTGATCAATGGTAATTAATGATATAGGCCACAATGTAAAGTGTATATACTGCTGCAGATTGAGCTCAAATGTAGCACTGTTTTTGCTGTTTTTTTGAGGCAAAGCCTTACTATGTAGTGTTGGCTCTGTGAGAACTGGCTATGCAGTCCAGGCTGCCCTAAACTCAGGAGTTCTGGGATTACAAGCATGTGTCTCTGTGCCTGGCATGTCCACACCTTTCATAAGTAAATTTTTTGTCATAGTGATATAAAGACCATGTAAATTGTACCCAACAGTGTTTAGTCTGTATGCATCTTTCTTAAAATGTAGAGTAAGGATGTAACTCCTGTAACTCCAGCATTGCAGGGCTGACAGGATTGTGATTTGAAGGGGTCTGTCCCAAAAAACATTTTTGAAGTCTGACTGCAAAAGTGTGGATGTGGTGTGTCCTCCAAGGTTCTTGTGTTAAAGACTTAATTCTCAGTATGGTGAGGAGACCTTCCAGAGGTGGCATACAGTGAGAGGCTGTTACCTCACTGCTCTGTGATATCTCACACTGTTCTAGTGTTACCCTCAGCTAGATTTTTGCTACAACAAGTTGTTATAAGAGCCAGCTGTGGCAACATGGATGAGTCATACTGACAGTAATACCTTTCAGTAAAGTTTAGAAGGAAAGATTAAAGAGTAGTACACCATGCCTGTGACCACTTGAGAGGTAGATGCTGGGGGATCAGAACTTCAAGACAACCATCAGCTACAATACAAACTGAGGTCAAGGTCAGCCTGGGCTATTATGCGATCTTGTCTCAAAACCCAAAAGGAAGGTGGGGGAGATGGATCAGTAAGTAAGCTGTGGAAGCATGAATACCTTAGTTCCAATTCCCAGCATCCATGTAAAAGTGGGACAGGCCTCAAGTGCCTGTAACCCTAGAGTCTGGGATGAGGGTTAGAGGGGCACAAACCACACTTAAAAAAGAGCTACCAAACCTTTAGCATAATTTAATATTTTCAAAAATTACATCCACATACCAAAAAAGGAAAAAATTTTTTTTAAATTCTATCTCCTTCAAGTTAAAGACATTTTGTTATTATGACATTTCTTTTTTTCAGTAAAGCTAGTACCATGAGGAATTATTATTTGAAGCTGTATTTTTGTTTCTTTTCTTTGTTTTTCTTAAGCCGAGGGACAATTTTTATTAGAGTTTGAGAGAAAGCAACGGTGAAGATAAACTGTGAGTCTTGATAGTGGAGTTCAGCAAGCAGGGGCCTGGTGGAAGGAGAGCTTCCGAGGAAGCCCAGAGTGCCAGCAAAAGCATTCCTGACATTGGCCAGCATTGGAAAGAAAAAGAGAAAAGAGAAAATGCCGTTAATAGGCTTAGCTTAGAAACAGCATATTAGTAAGAGGAACTTTAAATTAAGACTCCACAACAGTGGGAGTTTTAGCCATGCCTGCTGGTACTAACTTGTAATTGCAGCGATTGAGAAGCTGTGGCAGGGAGATCACAAATTCAAGCCCTGCCTGAGCTACAAAGTGAGTGAGTTCAAAGCCAGCTTGGGTAACTTAGTGAAACTCTATCTCAAAATAAACAGTGAAAAGGAATAAACCAGACCTGGTATGGCACATGCCTATAGTCGCAGAACCTGGGAGGTAGAGGCAGGAGGACTGGGAGTTCAAATTCAGCCTCAGCTATATAGCGAGTTGGAGGCCAGGCTGGGCTAAATGAGACCTTATCTCAAAAACTTGGGTCACTGTAACAAGGAGAGTAATTTATGCACACACCTGAGTTCTGGATGCTTTTCTGTTGCAGATTTTCATCAGTACTAGCATGTACCTGGCATGACAACATTTAAAGTGTTAATCAAAATACATTTTACATGGCTAAAACTATAGAAAAGTATAAAGGTCATGGGTGATATAGCTCAGTGGTAGAGGTGCTTGGCTTACCCAGAAGGCACAAAGTGTTAGGTTCAATCCCATCACGATAATAAGCCACAAAAAGGCAGAGGAACTGGGGGCTGTTGGATGAATTACAACCATGCCAGAAACAGCCAGGCTCTCCAGCTCACTTTGTGTCTCTATCCCAACAGAACCTGAGTTTCTTAATTTTTGTTTGTTCAGTTCACCTTAGATTCAGTAGGAGTTGTTTACTTCTTTATATTTGTTTATTTAATTCTTTGGATAAGATAGCACTGTGTTCTCACAGTGGGCCTCAAGCTCCTAATCTCTTCTTCCTTTCAGCCTCCCTTGTAGTGGGGATTGTAGCCTCCTGCCCAGCTTGAGCTAATTTAAGTAGATTCTGATTTTTTTTTCTTTTCTCTTCCTTTTTGATCAGTCATGCATCCTTCCTTCCTTGTTTTTCTTTTTTAAAATTAACTATATTTACTTAAGATTCATTTAGCTTTATGTGCATAAATGTTTTGTCTGCATGTACGTATGTGCATCACTTGCCTGTCTGGTGCTCTCGGAAGCCAGAAGAGCACTCCCAGGAGCTGGTATTGTGGCACAGTTCTTCCTCTGCAGAAGCAGGAAGTATTCTTAACCACACGCCATCTCTCCAGCCTCCTGTGATTTTGTTCTTGTTTTGTTTTGTTGTTGTTGTTTGTTTTTAAAGGAAGGGTTTATTTTGACTTATCAAGTTTCTTATCTGTTACAAACCTATTCATCATTTTATGTATTTTACACACAAATAGTTGTCTGGGAAAGCTCACTTGTTGTGGTACAAGGGTCAGAGAACAACTTTGTGGGGCTGGTTCTCTCCACCTTTCTGTGGGTCATGGGGACTCCAGCTCAGGTTTCTCAGCTCTCAGCTCGCACACAGGGCATGCTCCTTCACCTGCCGAGCCATCTCTCTGCCCTTTGTTTTTTTGCTCTCCGAGAGAGGATCTCACGTAGCTTGGACTGACCTCATGCTCATGTAGCCAACCATGGTGTTTTGTCTTCTCTAGGAGGTCCCACCTGAGCTCTGGCATCACAGGCACACACCAACCCTCTGCTTTGGAAGGAGTCTTACAGAATACTTAAATCACTGTCTCAGGAAACAGAGCAAAACAAAGCAAAACAAAAAAATTAAAAAAAATACTTATAAGTAAACAAAAAATAATGTAGCGCTCCCTTTTAAAACTTTATTTGGAGTGTTCAGACCTCAACCTCCCTTCCAACCTCCCAGCTCTCTGTAGGAGAGAGAAGGTAGTGGGGAAAGGGAGCTCCTTTACTTATCCTGGCTGTTTAGGGATATCCCAATCTCCATCAAGAGCAGACGCAGCCAGCAGTCTCTGCTAAGAAGAGCTACTCCCCATCTTTCTACTCTAAACCACCATACCAGCTGTCTCTCTCTCTCTCTCTCTCTCTCTCTCTCTCTCCAGTCTCTCCAAACTGCTATATGCCACACGACAGCACCTAAGGGCACACCACTCTTTCTGGGCTCTCAAATTTAAATTCTCAAAGTCTTAGGCCAGGCCCCTCTCTGTGCAGTTACCAGCTAGAAAAAACCTCGCCCCAAAGGCTACAATTAACAGCTATGGACACCGATAGTCCAACCAAAATCCTACACTTGGGATTAAAACAAAAACATATTTACATAACATAACTGACTTTACAAAGAAACCAAAACTCCCATTACAGGGCTTTTCTGTAACCCTGGCTGTCCTGGAACTCTCTGTGGACCAGACTGGGCTCAGGGATGTGATCGCCTCTGCACCACTACCACCTATTGGTGTTGCTGTATTCTTTTTGCTTTCTCTCTTCTGGTTTTTTACTTGGTTGGGTTTTTGGTTTTGTTTTTTTGTTTTTTCAAGAACCGGTTTCTCTGTGTAGCCTTGGCTGTCCTGGACTCTCTTTATAAACCAGGCTGGCCTCAAACTCATAGATATCTGCCTGCCTCTGCCTCCGAGAGCTGGGATTAAAGGTGTGTGCCATCAAACCCGGCTTCTTGTTGGATTCTTTCCCCCACTCCCCTCACCTCCACACTTCCCAGGCAGGGTTTCTCTATGTAGCCTTGGCTGCCCTGGACTTGCTTTGTAGACCAGACTGACCTCGAATTCACAGAGATCTGCCTGCCTCTGCCTCTCTGAATGCTGGGATTACAGGTGTGTGCCACCATGCCAAACAAACTAGAAGCAAAAAAACAAAGGGCATTTCTTTTCTTTCTCTCTTTCTCTCTCTTTCTTTCATTCTTTCTTTCTCTCTCTCCCTCTCTCTTTCTTTCTCTCTCTTTCTCTTTCTTTCTTTCTTTCTTTCTTTCTTTCTTTCTTTCTTTCTCTTTCTTTCATTCTTTCTTTTTTTCTTTCTTTCTTGAGACAGGGTTTCTCTGTGTAGCCTTGGCTGTCCTAGAACTCAGAGATCTGCCTGCTTCTTGTTGTTGGATTCTTTTTCTTTTCTTTTCCTTTTCTATTTTGTTTTGTTTTATTTTTTGAGACAGGGTTTCTATGTGTTGCCTTGGCTGTCTTGGACTTGTCTTGTAGACCAGGCTGGTCTTGAACTAACTGCCTGCCTCTGCCTCCCTGAGTGCTGGGATCAAAGGGAAGTGTTACCATGCCCAGCTTCTTTTCTTTTTTTCTTTCTTTTAAAAAAAAAAATTATAAAATTACATTTAGTGCCAGGTGGTGGTGTTGAAAGCCTTTAATTCCAAAACCTAGGAAGCAGAGGTAGGCAGATATCTGAGTTGTGAGACTAACCTTGTCTATAAGAGTAAATTTCAGCACAACCAGGGCTACACAGAGAAACCCTATCTCAAAACAAACAAAAATATGATAGACAGTGGGCTGAGAATGTAGCTCAATGGCAGATCATTTACCTAGGGTATGAGTTAAATTCCCAACACCACAAAAAGAAATCAAAAAACCCTGATAGACAAAATCTACATCTAATGAGATAAAATACCTAGTAACTACTGTGAGCCTGCAGCTGAGATTTACAAGATTGACAGCAAAACAGAGAGATAATGACAGATATACTCTGATACCGCATGGACCCCTGGGGTAAAATTATAGCTCAACGGGGAACTGAGAAAGAACTGAATGACTATCATGAAGGGAGTCCAGTCCTTCTACAGCTGCTGCTGCTTCTTTTTTTTTTTTTAAGAGACATCCAGAATGTCTATTCTTTCCCCCACACAAAATAGGGGCAGGACTAGGTGGGATGTGGGTTTCTCCATTTTGCTGAATATTCTTTGCCAATGAGAGATCTCATCCCCAGTGGGACTGTCCCCCCAATACACACAGACACACACACACACACACACACACACACATACACACACACACACACACACACATACACACACACACACACAGTCACCTTCCTCTGATGTGGGCTTTCAGTTAACGCTGAGTTGCCTGAGGAAATGGTATAACTGTCCAGAGGCAATAGACAGATCCAACCCTACCACCACTCTTGCTGCTAGATCTGTGTGCAGATTCAAGTCCCAGCAGGCTCCAGAGTGAGGTTCCAAGTGAGACCTGTGAAGAGGTATACAGGGCTTGGAAAGAATCACTTGAATAAACACATTAATATAGTTGGAGATCCAGGAAACCTGTGAAAAGGACTGTAAAAGATATTGGATAATGGTGAAGAAAATATAAAACTGAATCTGGCCTGTTTATAAATACAAACCCAGTAACAAGATTCTTCGTTTAATGTCACCACAAGAGTTCCAAAAGACCTTAAAGATAGGTGCAGAAGCACATGCCTCTAATTCTGGCCCTCATGAGTCTGAGGAAGGAGAATCTGAGAGTTTGAGGCCAGCCTGGGTATTGTGGGTCTGTTTTGTCAAACATAGATGGCCATGTCTGTGTCTTTCCACAATGTCAGAATTTATTGAGTTTACAAGCTATAGTGATTTTGTTGGCTGGAAATTGCCAAGTTGTCCCAAGTTCTCTTAACAGATGATTATTGACAAACAGAAGTTCTTTTATCCTAATCTTTTTTTTTTTAATTTTGTGTGCGGTATTACACGTTTGTGTTATGCACACATATGCCTGTGTTTGGAGGCCTGAAATTGTTTTACTCTCCACTGGGGCTGGATAGATGGCTCAGGGATTAAGAGCACTTGTTGCTCTTGCAGAGGACCTGTGTTCAACTCGAGCACCTACATGGTGACTCACAACCATCTATAACTTCAAATTCAGGGGATCTTATGGGCCCCTTGAACCCCCAACACACACATGGTACATATACATACATGCAGGCAAAACACTCATACACATAAAATACAAAATTAAAAAATTAAAGCATTATTTTTAAATAGGTGTGTGTGTATGTGTGTGTGTGTGTGTGTGTCTGTATGTGTCTATGTATAGGTATGTGAGCATGAGTACAAGGTCCCACTAAGGTAAGAGGTATCAGAGCCCATAGAGATGGAATTACAGGTGGCTGTGAGCTGTCTGATGTGGATGCTGAGAACAGCTTATGAGTAGTATTCACTTTTAGCTGCTGAGCCATCTGTCCAGACCCTCCTTATTGATTGATTGATTGATTGATTGATTGATTGATTTTTGAGGCATGGTCTCATTATACATCCCTGGCTGGCCTGGAACTAGCTATGTAGACCAGGCTGGCCTTAAACTCACAGAGATCTGACTGCCTCTGCCTCTTCAGTGTTGGCATTAAAGGTGTATTCATTCTCTCATGCCTGGCAGCCACCTTTATTTTTTGAGATAAGGTCTTAGTTAGGGTTTCTATTGCTGTGATAGAACACTATAGCCAAAATCAATTTGAGGAAATGATTTATATGGCTTATACTTCCATCATAGCCCATTATCTAAGGAAGTCAGGACGGGATTAAATAGGGCAGGAACCTGGAGGCAGCAGCTGAGCAAAGGCCATGAATATGCTGCTTAAGCACTTGATTCTCATGGCTCATTTGGCCTGCTTTTTTGTAGCATCCAGTACCCCCAGCCCAGGCATGACACCATCCATGGTGAGCTGGGCCCTCCCACATCAATAATCAATTAAGAAAATGCAGCCTGACATGATGACCCATACCTGTAAGCCCAGCACTTTGGGAGGTAGAAGCAGGCAGATCTCTGTGAGTTCAAGGCCAACCTGATCTACAAAGTTATTCTAGGACAGCCCAGGCTACACAGGTGAACCCTGCCTCAAAAAACAAAACAAAACAAGCCAATACATTATCTCTCACTAAATCTGGAGCTTATTCACTCGACAAGGTGGTCGGGCCAATGAGGGTCAGAGATCTGCTTGTCTTCACACTGGAAGGTTGTCTCAGGGACACACTTCACACCTGTCATTTTGTGTAAATTCTAAGGATCCAGGTCCTTGTGCTTGAGGCAGGTACTAAGCCATCTCTTAATCCCTTTTATTCCAATTGTAACCACTAATATTAAGTCTCATATCACAGTTACTATATCTCTATGTATATCTGTTGGTTATAAAAGGCTATAAAAGGTTATAAAATGGCTATAAAAGGATTAAAGAGGCTTTATTCTAAGCAAAGGCTGATGGAGACACAGGGCATCTCAGGAATCTCAGGCTCTTAGTTAATTTATTAACTCTCTCTCTACTGGAGAGCTGCTGGAGGGCTTGCCACATAGTAAAGCCAAAGTCACAAATTGGAGCCAAGACTCAATTTTGAGCTGGGCATGATAGTGGCACACACCTTTAATACAAGCACTCAGGAGGCAGAGGCAGGCAGATCTCTGAGTTCTAGACCAGCCCAGTCTACATAGTAAATCCCAGGGCAACCAATATCATAAGACCCTGGGTCAGAAAATAAACAAGACTCATGGTTGAGGGGAGGTGCTCAAATGAGGTGCAGGACTGAGGTAAGGGGGCCAATAAGCCATCTCTGCAGTGTAGACCAAGCTGAGCTGAAGATACTGGACAGGCAGATCTTGTCTGTCGGTCCTCTGCATATTGGTTCCTTGACATGACACATATACTATGTGGTCAGATGATAGCTAAGTAGGGGCTGTGACCATCAGAGTGTTAGATTTTTTTTTCTTGTGTGTATGTGTGTGTGTGTGTGTGTGTGTTTGTGTTCAGACATGTTTGAGTGTGTACATGTAAACGTCCAAAGTTGATATCTGGTGTTTTCCTCAGTTGTTTTCTGCCTCTTCTTCTTCTTCTTCCTCATCCTCCTTCTCTTCCTCCTCCTTCTTATTATTATTTTGAAGCAGAGTCTCTCACTGAACCTGGTGTTGGCCAGAAAGCTCCTGTTTTTTGCCTCTCCATCACTAGGATTACAGGTGTGAACTACTATACAAGGGTGCTAGAGATTGAATTCATGCTTGCATGGCAAACACTTTGCCTACTAAGCCATCTTCCCAGCTCTCTAGTGCCTCCTCTGTTTGGAGTTTAAGTGTTAATTCTGTGTCTTTCTTCAATCTGGTGGGTCTGATCATTCCTCTGTCTGGGTCTTCCTGATATCTTAATATGCCTTTGTGATCACCTGGGCTCAGTGTATTTTGATAACTTTATGGTATGACATCCTTTTAAGGTGGATGTGGTGGCACATCCCTTTAATCCTAGTAGTCAGGAGGCAGAGGCAGATGAATCTCCATAAGTTCAAGGACAGCCTAGCTTACAATTATTTATTTGTTTGTTTGTTTATTGAGACAGGGTCTCAGTATGTAGATGTAGCTATCCTGGACCTCACTATCGTGACCAGGCTGGCCACTATATCAGGTCAAGGACATTCTTTTGTTTTCTCTTTTAGACTTACTCAATTTTTTGTGGATGAGTGTTTTGCCTACATGTATGCATGGGTACCACATGTGTATCTGGTGCACAGAGAGGCCAGAAGAGGGTGTCGTATCCCCTGGAACTGGAGTTACAGACAGTTGTGGGTGCCAGGAACCAAACCTGGGTCCCCTACAAGATCAGCAAGTCCTCGTAAACAGTGAGCCATCTCTCTAGCCCAAGGAATGAGATAATTTTAAAGATACTTGTGCCTTTCCCTTTGGCTATTAGACTGTTAAAAGAACACCCCTCCCCCCAAAAAAAAAAGAACACTCCCCAAATCATTGGAATTTCTCCAGGAATCTCATGATGGGAGAAGGAAAAGTCTCTGAAGCCTGGTGACAGCCATGGAGAAATTTGGAAGGAAAATTTCAGTCTGACAACTTGTCAGGTCACTTTGCAGGAGAGACTGGAGCTGGCCGGCAATGATGGTAAGCAAGGTCACACCTTGAGCAGCACTGCTAAATTATTTAAACTGAAGCCTGGGCTGGAGAGAGAGCTCATAGGTAAGGCCACCTGCCAAGCCTGACAACCTGAGTCAGTCACCAGCATTTGTCTGACCTCCACATGAGTGCTGTGGCCTCTCACAGATAAGCAAATGTAACAGCAGCAGCAGCAACAGTAAGAAGCCTGTTATGTTGGATAGAATACTCAGTGGATAGAACGTTTGCCTTGTAAGTAGGAAGCTCTGCGTTCCATTCCTAGCACTGAATAAATGGCTGTGGTGGCACATGCCTTTAATACCAACACTGGGGAAGGTGCAGGAGCAGAAGTTCAATATCATCTATGGCTGCATATCAGGTTGAGGCTAGCCCTTTCTGTATAAGACTCTGTCTTCAAAATAAATAAATGAAACAGAATAAACCTAAAACTCAGCTGGGTGCAGTGGCGAATGTCTGTAATCCCAGCACTTGGGGAGGCAGAGGCAGGCAGATAGATCTCTGTGAGTTTGAGACCAGCCTGGTCTACAAACCTGGTCTACAGCCAAGGTTACCTAGAGAAACTCTGCCTCCAAAAACCAAAACCTAAAACAAACAAACACAACCCTAAACCTCAAACACATGTCACGACCCCAAAGATGGATTTGGACTGTTTGTGCATGCTTGCTTGCTTGCTTGTATGTGTGTGTGTGTGTGTGTGTGTGTATGTATGAGAGAGAGAGAGAGAGAGAGAGAGAGAGAGAGAGAGAGAAAACTTTTGTTCTTCACAGTTGATTCACACTGAATAGTTATCCTTTCTCTATTTCTTGTCTATTTAATTTGCCTTTCAGGATAGGTGGCTATCTTAGAATTTCTATTGTTGTGATAAAACAGCATGACCAAAGCCAGGTGTGATGGTACACACCTTTAATCCTAGCATTTAGGAAGCAGAGGCAAGTGGATCTCTGGGATCTCTGTGAGTTTGAGGCCAGCCTAGTCTACATAATGAGTTCTAGTACAGCCAGAGCTACACAGTGAGACCCTGTCTCAAACAAAGAAAAAACAAAAACAAAAGCAAAAACTGTGACTAAAATCAGCTTGGGGAGGAAAGGATTTATTTCGTCTTACATTTTGTAATCCATCATCTAAGAAAATTAAGTCAGAAACTCAAGCCAGGAACTGAAGCTGAAACCATGGAGGAAGGCTTGTTACCCAGGGAATGAAGAGCTTAAGATAGCCTGAATATAACTCCATTTTGAAATAAAGATCTTGACTGGGAACTGAATTCAGGTACCAGGAAATGTCACAGAATGTACACCTGGCAGAAAACAAAGTTAACTCTCCTAGCAATAGCCTCCAGGAAATATAACAGAATAAATGCTTCATAGAAAATAGAGACAAACTCCCTGTCAATAATCAATGAGAATTGGTTGAGAATTGGGTGGGAAAATTCTCCCCAATGTTTCAGATATGGTTTAGAAAAATAGCCATTGTGATTATATGCCTTAGCCATTGTGATTATGTGCCTCAGAAAAGGTCACCCCACCCTGCTAAACTTGACCCAATTCTGTAATGCCAAGGCTTGTGCCCCCCTGCTTGCTGCCATGGAAACTCCCTGCTCACAGACTTTCCCTTTAAAAAACCTGTTCACTCAGAGCTCGGAGTCCCACTTCTCTACTGCTGCGCCAGTGAGACTTGGGTCCTGAGTTCGATCGCTCTCGTAATAAAGCTCTTTTGCAATTGCATCGAGTCATCTCCTGGTGGTCTCTGAGGGTCCCGTGAACCTGGCATAACAGGATGTTTAGTCTGCCTTATCATACACCCCAGGACAACCTACCCAGGGGTGGCACCACCCACAATGGGCTGGCTCTTCCTACAGCAATCACTCATAAGAAAATGCACCACAGGATAATTTGGTGAGGCATTTTCTTAACTGAGGTTCCCTCTTCCCAAATGAGTCTAGCTTGTATCAAGTAAACATAAAAGTAGCTGGCACAGGCTCAGGCATTAACTCCAGTAACATTATTTCTTTTTACTAGGAGAGCCAAGAAGACTTACTGAAAGGACCAAACTTAATACGGCTCTAAGTTAAAAAACAGCTTTCCTCCAGTCTTTAAGCTGCCTTTCTTTGAGTCTTAGCTGAGTGGAAAAATACTAAGTTCACCCTGAGACGTCAGTCTGCTGAGCCAGATAAGAAACAAAAGAGGGAAATCCTACCACCCTGCAGGCTGCTGCTTTGAACCAAGCAACTGCACTGCAGATGACTTTTAGGAAGCAACTACTAGCTTCCCTCAACCTTATACAAACTCTGGCCCCTAGCGATGGAGAGCCAGTATTTTCCGTAGAGCATTGGCTCTCTCTGTCTAGGATAGAGAACACATGTCTTTGCTTATGATATCTTTTGCTCCATGTGATTTCAGCCTAAGTTTCCACCTAACACACACTTTTTTTGAGAAATGAAATTATTTGAAAATTGCATTTGTGTGAGAAGAACCCCAACATCTCTGAAGAGCTCTGTGATTACTCTTCTCGAAGGCCAGACCTTATTTCAGGAACTGTAGTCACACAATTTAATTAGAAAAACCAAATTCAATGGGAGTGATTAGATGCCAGGATGGCAGGGCCAAGCAGTGGCATCGGATCACCAAAGGTGAGGTAGGCTGAGCCACTGTATATAAATAGCAGTCATTTCAGCAGTCAGAATAGTCCAGTGTCTCCTCCCACCCCCAGCAAGAATGGCTATTATTAAAACGACAGGAAATACTAAACACAGGCAAGGATATGGTTGTATGAGAGCACCTACCATTGTTGGGAATGTAAATTAAATTAGTATAGCCATATGGAAAACAGTATGGGAGTGCTTTTAAAAAATTAAAAATAGAATGACCATTTAATCCAAAATCCCACTACTGGATGTATATGTAAAGAAAATTAAGTTACTGTGTTGAGGCATCTACACCCGTGTTTAATGCAGCACTATTCAGACTAGCAGAGAGCTGCAAACAAATGAAGTGCCTCCCAGATAGCTGATGAATGGAGAGATAAAGATGCAATACACGGAATAGATTATTCTGTAGCTATAGAAAAGATGCTGTACAGTCATTGGCAACAACTTAGGTAAAACTGTGGGGGACTTTGTTTGTTTGGTTTGGTTTGGTTTGGTTTGGTTTCTTTGTGTAACCCTGGATGTCCTGGAACTAACTCTATAGACCCTGCTGGCCCAACTGAGAGATCTGCCTGCCTCTGCTGCCTGAGTGCTGGGATTAAAGGTGTGCACTACCACTGTCCTGCTTGCTGCTGCTGCCTCTTCTCTTCCTCCTCATCTGCTTTAATGTGCAAAGATTTTGAAAGTTTTTATTTTGACAGAGTCTCATTGTGTAGTTCAGGCTGCTCTCAAGTTGTGATCCTCCTGTCTTAGCCTCTCAAGTACTAGGATTACAGGCATGTGCCATCACTACTGATGACTTCATGTTTTTACCACAAGAAAATGACAGCTGGAGCTGGGTTTGGGCAGGAGGCAGAGGCAGGCTGATTTCTTGAGTTCTAGGCCAGCCTGGTCTACAACGTGAGTCCAGGACAGCCAAGGCTACACAGAGAAACCCTATCTTGAAAAAACAAAAAGAAAGAAAGAAAAAGAAAAGAAAAAATGTGGGCCTATTTACTAAGTGATTAAAAAGCTATAAAATTAGAACCACCCCCACCTAACCCCCTTCCGCCAAAAGACTCAGCAACAGGCTTCCATTTAGCTCTGCCCTTATGATGGACAGTGGTACAAAGCCCTTAGACATTTGGGGATTTAGCTGTGGAGAAGCAGAATTTAGAATACATTTATTTGGGATTTGTGTAGTTTCTATTCACCTTTCTGCTTCCTTACAGCATTATGATTTATCTCAGTGTAGGAATGGCTCCCAGGAACTATACCGCAACAGCTCACTAGTGAACAGTGAAGAGTATAGTGCTGGGGCTGGAGATATGGCTCGGGTTAAGAGCACTGGCTGCTCTTCCAGAGGTCCCGAGTTCAATTCCCAGCAACCACAGGGTGGCTCATAACCATCTATAGTGAGATCTGGTGCCCTCTTCTGGCCTGCAGGTATTAACTAACTAACTAACTAATTAAAAAGTATAGTGCTGGCTTAGCACACACAGGACCTTGGTTTGCTCTCCAGCATCACAGATACAAAACATAACATAGCAATGCATAGTATTTAAGCTTTATTACTATCCAAGAGATATGAAACACACAAATTTCCCTGTAGGCCTTCTTATTGTCTGTTTGTTTATTTATTTGAGACCGGGCTTCTCTGTGTAGACCAGGTTGGTCTCAAACTCACAGAGTTCCATCTGCCTGTGCTTCCCTGAGTGTTGGGATTAAAGGTGTGTACCACTATGCCTGGCATATATATATATATATATATATATATTCTAAAAGATTTTATTTTGTGTGTATATGTGTCTGTCTCTGTCTGCTTCTCTCTCTCTCTCTCTCTCTCTCTGTGTGTGTGTGTGTACGTGTGTACAGGCACATACAGTGGCTCACAGAGATCAGGCATCAGATCATTTGGAACTAGAGTTACAGGCATTTATGATAGCTGCTTGGATCCGAACTCTGGTCCTATGTTAAAGCAGTATGTACTCCAAACTCTAGCCCCTGTGTAGGGCTTCTTTTTATAATTGTAACATTTTCTTCTTTTACTCATGCTGTTGTCAAAGGTTGACATTCATCTTATATATGAAGGAAATTTGATGGGGATTTTTTCTAATTTGACAACTATCCTAAAAGTTTATTTGATGTTATTAAAACAAATTGAAGTGTGATTATAAACGTTGAAAAGCTAGCAATATGGGGAGAAAACCCACCAAGAATATAAATATTGGGGACTGGGTTATCTTAAATATTTCCATGAGAAATAATATTGTGACACCATTGTCATACAAAACGGTGATTGAAAAGTTAAGTGATGGTGGCGCACGCCTTTAATCCAGCAGAGGCAGGCAGATCTCTATGGGTTCAAGGCCAGCCTGGTCTACAGAATGAGTTTCAGTATAGCCGGGGCTACACAGAGAAACCCTGTTCTAAAATAAATAAATAAATAAATAAACCCACAAACAAACAAACAAACAAAAAAGACCAAAAAAACAAAAACAAAAAACCCAAAACCAAACCAACTAACCAAGATCAAAGATCAGCAAATGTTTGAAATAATATAAAAATATACAGTGGCCCATTTCAATTATTTGTTTATTCCACACATGTGTATCACTTGCCAACTATACTTTGAACTGAAGGCTGGCAACAGGACAGCAAACAGGTGTAAGTAATCTGTGACAGCATGGTGTTCTCAGCATAAGATGGAGCAGGCCCCTAACACATATGACCTGTCTTAACAGCAACTAGTCCTAATGCTTTTACAAAATAGCAGACAAAAGGAGTTCTAGGAAGGAAGGGTTTCTTTTGTTCCATGGTCCATAGGTATGATCTGCCATGCTGGGAAAATGTGGTGACAGGAGTGTGAGGCAGCTGGTCACATTTCTTCTATAGTCAGGAGTCAGAGACGAATACTGATGCTCAGCTCACTTTCACCTAATTTTAAATTATGCCTCAGTCCAGGGCCTGAGCCCAGGGAACATGCTGCTCACATCCAGGGTGGGTCTTCCTCACTTAAACCTTTCTAGAAATGTGCTCACAGGCACACTGAGAGCCATGTCTCCTAGGTGTCTCTAAATCACATCACGCTTGCAATTAAGAATAGCCATAATATAGTCTGTAATGATTTCTTTGTAACTATGATCAATATGACAAAGCTGCGGTTCTTGGATCTAACTCACATATGGGTTCAGTGTTGTAAATGAAAATGAGTGTTGCACTATATAATGTTTATTATTAGCTCTGGGATTATCACAGCAGTATCATCTAGCCCACTATCACAAATAGTAAGACACAGACACATGGTAGATTTTATTATTTTTTAATTTTTATTAGGCTGGGGAGATATTTCACCTATGCTATCTCAATAACTTCATCATTCACCTCCCAGCTGCCATCCAGTGCCATCCTCCTTTAACCATCCTCATCTGAGCTATCTTCTGTTGGTATAGTGTTCTTGCGCAATGTATACAATTTACCCTTGTCCATCCAAATGTTGATTTCTCTACCCCACTATCTGGTTTCAATCTGGACATTACATTGTGCTGCTTATTCCAGGCATCACCTGTCTCAAGTTTGTGTAAACATATTACCGTTTATTTTCTGTATTGCCAATAAAAACAACCAGCCAATGATGAGCAATGGAAAGAATAGGACAACCTGGTCAGGATGGGAGGAGAAAGAAGGAGGGGAGGAGAGATCTGAGAGGAGAGGACCTGGAAACATCAGGAGAAATGAACGGGTTCTAAGATATGACTAAAAAGCAAGTATAATGTGGGAAATCTTAGTGGGAGTAAGCTATGCTGACTTGGAGCTTTGAGGGAGTAATTTTTGCCCAGCATTGTGCTCTAAGTTAATTAAATAAATCTTAGTCTCTGTGTGGTGATTTGGGTATACAGCTGGTTTGAGAATAACTGCTGTTGAAAAGATAAATCAATATTAAATATTAATAATCATCAACAATTTTCCATCTATAATCTCATAAATACTTTTATTCTCCATCTGGGACTTTTCACATCATTATTGGAGTCCTTCCTTCAGCCCCACCTGATTCCTTCTTTACACTAACCCATCATGGTGTTCTCTTCCCATCCATTTCTTTCCTGTGATTCTCCTGTCCTCAAAAGCCCGGGAACCTTCGCCATGCCTACCCCGTTCTGCTCTGCCCAGGTATAGACTGTTTAATCAGCCACTCAGGTTTACACAACAAGGATAGGCATATCCATTCAGTAACCAGATCTTGAGGGCCAGTAACATGCATCAGACCAACCTCCAACAGTTCAGGGAAGCTTTCCTTGAAAAGAGAATGTCTCCATTAAGGTGTAAGCCAGGCTCATAGGGAACGTAGAACAGCTTGTCTAGAAGAGCAGGAATCACCCTCCCAAATGGCATGTAAGCAAGGTTGAATTCCCTGCCCCTTCACAAGATGGATTCTCACTGTGTTGCCCTAGTGGACCTGGAAGTTGCTATGTAGACTAGGCTGGCCTTGTACTCACAGAGATCCTGTATCTGCCTCAGGAGTCTTGAACTCCTTAGGAGCCTTGAAATCCTTAGGCTCAAGTGAAACTCCTGCCTTTGGCTCAAGATAGTTAATATTGTCATCTTGATTAGACTGAGAGACACTTAGGATTAATAAAGAACACTTCTGGGTATTCCTGTGAGGGGAGAACCACTCCCTAACCCCTAAATCTAGTAGACAGTTCCATTCACAATGCAGGGGCCTGGATGGAATAGAAGTGGAAGAAGAGAAAGACAGCCAGAGAGTGATGGAAGCTGCTTCCTCGCTGGGCAGTTGCCACTGTCTGTGGGCATCACCTACAG
>NC_083360.1:100033766-100036266 GCF_030254825.1 Meriones unguiculatus
TTAGGGTTAGGGTTAGGGTTAGGGTTAGGGTTAGGGTTAGGGTTAGGGTTAGGGTTAGGGTTAGGGTTAGGGTTAGGGTTAGGGTTAGGGTTAGGGTTAGGGTTAGGGTTAGGGTTAGGGTTAGGGTTAGGGTTAGGGTTAGGGTTAGGGTTAGGGTTAGGGTTAGGGTTAGGGTTAGGGTTAGGGTTAGGGTTAGGGTTAGGGTTAGGGTTAGGGTTAGGGTTAGGGTTAGGGTTAGGGTTAGGGTTAGGGTTAGGGTTAGGGTTAGGGTTAGGGTTAGGGTTAGGGTTAGGGTTAGGGTTAGGGTTAGGGTTAGGGTTAGGGTTAGGGTTAGGGTTAGGGTTAGGGTTAGGGTTAGGGTTAGGGTTAGGGTTAGGGTTAGGGTTAGGGTTAGGGTTAGGGTTAGGGTTAGGGTTAGGGTTAGGGTTAGGGTTAGGGTTAGGGTTAGGGTTAGGGTTAGGGTTAGGGTTAGGGTTAGGGTTAGGGTTAGGGTTAGGGTTAGGGTTAGGGTTAGGGTTAGGGTTAGGGTTAGGGTTAGGGTTAGGGTTAGGGTTAGGGTTAGGGTTAGGGTTAGGGTTAGGGTTAGGGTTAGGGTTAGGGTTAGGGTTAGGGTTAGGGTTAGGGTTAGGGTTAGGGTTAGGGTTAGGGTTAGGGTTAGGGTTAGGGTTAGGGTTAGGGTTAGGGTTAGGGTTAGGGTTAGGGTTAGGGTTAGGGTTAGGGTTAGGGTTAGGGTTAGGGTTAGGGTTAGGGTTAGGGTTAGGGTTAGGGTTAGGGTTAGGGTTAGGGTTAGGGTTAGGGTTAGGGTTAGGGTTAGGGTTAGGGTTAGGGTTAGGGTTAGGGTTAGGGTTAGGGTTAGGGTTAGGGTTAGGGTTAGGGTTAGGGTTAGGGTTAGGGTTAGGGTTAGGGTTAGGGTTAGGGGTTAGGGTTAGGGTTAGGGTTAGGGTTAGGGTTAGGGTTAGGGTTAGGGTTAGGGTTAGGGTTAGGGTTAGGGTTAGGGTTAGGGTTAGGGTTAGGGTTAGGGTTAGGGTTAGGGTTAGGGTTAGGGTTAGGGTTAGGGTTAGGGTTAGGGTTAGGGTTAGGGTTAGGGTTAGGGTTAGGGTTAGGGTTAGGGTTAGGGTTAGGGTTAGGGTTAGGGTTAGGGTTAGGGTTAGGGTTAGGGTTAGGGTTAGGGTTAGGGTTAGGGTTAGGGTTAGGGTTAGGGTTTAGGGTTAGGGTTAGGGTTAGGGTTAGGGTTAGGGTTAGGGTTAGGGTTAGGGTTAGGGTTAGGGTTAGGGTTAGGGTTAGGGTTAGGGTTAGGGTTAGGGTTAGGGTTAGGGTTAGGGTTAGGGTTAGGGTTAGGGTTAGGGTTAGGGTTAGGGTTAGGGTTAGGGTTAGGGTTAGGGTTAGGGTTAGGGTTAGGGTTAGGGTTAGGGTTAGGGTTAGGGTTAGGGTTAGGGTTAGGGTTAGGGTTAGGGTTAGGGTTAGGGTTAGGGTTAGGGTTAGGGTTAGGGTTAGGGTTAGGGTTAGGGTTAGGGTTAGGGTTAGGGTTAGGGTTAGGGTTAGGGTTAGGGTTAGGGTTAGGGTTAGGGTTAGGGTTAGGGTTAGGGTTAGGGTTAGGGTTAGGGTTAGGGTTAGGGTTAGGGTTAGGGTTAGGGTTAGGGTTAGGGTTAGGGTTAGGGTTAGGGTTAGGTTAGGGTTAGGGTTAGGGTTAGGGTTAGGGTTAGGGTTAGGGTTAGGGTTAGGGTTAGGGTTAGGGTTAGGGTTAGGGTTAGGGTTAGGGTTAGGGTTAGGGTTAGGGTTAGGGTTAGGGTTAGGGTTAGGGTTAGGGTTAGGGTTAGGGTTAGGGTTAGGGTTAGGGTTAGGGTTAGGGTTAGGGTTAGGGTTAGGGTTAGGGTTAGGGTTAGGGTTAGGGTTAGGGTTAGGGTTAGGGTTAGGGTTAGGGTTAGGGTTAGGGTTAGGGTTAGGGTTAGGGTTAGGGTTAGGGTTAGGGTTAGGGTTAGGGTTAGGGTTAGGGTTAGGGTTAGGGTTAGGGTTAGGGTTAGGGTTAGGGTTAGGGTTAGGGTTAGGGTTAGGGTTAGGGTTAGGGTTAGGGTTAGGGTTAGGGTTAGGGTTAGGGTTAGGGTTAGGGTTAGGGTTAGGGTTAGGGTTAGGGTTAGGGTTAGGGTTAGGGTTAGGGTTAGGGTTAGGGTTAGGGTTAGGGTTAGGGTTAGGGTTAGGGTTAGGGTTAGGGTTAGGGTTAGGGTTAGGGTTAGGGTTAGGGTTAGGGTTAGGGTTAGGGTTAGGGTTAGGGTTAGGGTTAGGGTTAGGGTTAGGGTTAGGGTTAGGGTTAGGGTTAGGGTTAGGGTTAGGGTTAGGGTTAGGGTTAGGGTTAGGGTTAGGGTTAGGGTTAGGGTTAGGGTTAGGGTTAGGGTTAGGGTTAGGGTTAGGGTTAGGGTTAGGGTTAGGGTTAGGGTTAGGGTTAGGGTTAGGGTTAGGGTTAGGGTTAGGGTTAGGGTTAGGGTTAGGGTTAGGGTTAGGGTTA